>NW_015167668.1:59498-83931 GCF_001447785.1 Gekko japonicus
GGAAGAGCCCTGCTGGATCAGACCCCTGAGGGTCCATCTAGTCTAGCATCCCGTCTCACGCAGGGGCCAGCCAGTTCCTCGGGGGAGGGGCCAGTGGACAGGGCAGGGAGGCCGAGGCCTTCCCCTAATGTGGTCTCCTGGCATGGAGATTCAGAATCTGTTGGCGTCGGGACAGGGCAGCTCCCTTTAGCTCAGCAAGGAGATTGCAAGTGTTGGACAAAGAGGGAGTCCTTCCTTCTCTGGGTCGCACACCCCTTCCCTCTCCCCCACAAGGTTTCCACGCGGTCCGTGGGTGAGAGGGAGTGGAGAAGAGGAACAAGGCGAGAGAAAGAGGGGCTGTTTCCCTCATTTCCCGCTCCCTTGGCCTCTTCTGCTTCCCAGTCCTGTATCTGGCCGCCCCTGGTGTCGTGGATGGAGCGCTGGACTTCAACCCCCCCACCCGCCATGGAAGTCCACTGGGTGATCTTGGGCCAGTCACACTTAGCCTAGCCCACCTCACAGGGTCGTTGTGAAGGTCAGTGCAGGAGAGGACAACGGAAGTCACTTTGGGTCCCCGACGAAGCAAACATATAACAAATGAATACATTTCGGGAACGGTGGAGGAGAGGGAGAAAGGCCTGGCAGTGGGGGCAAGGCATGCGCCTCAGAGGCGTAGATTGGGTCCTGGCGTTGCCGCAGTTCTCTTCCTTCCCAAGAGCAGCTAATGAGGGCTTAACCCGCTCCGTCTTGGCTGCAGTAGGAATTTCCTTCTTAAAAAAAAAAGGAATTTCCTCCTTTCCCCCTTTTTTAACAACTAGGGCTCTGGGAAATTGCTTAATCAAGCCTTCATCTAGACCGGAAGGTCGGTAGTTCGGCAGTTCGAGACCCGAGTGACAGAGTGAGCTCCCATCTCTGGCCCCAGCTCCCGCCAACCTAGCAGTTCGAAAGCAAGAAACTGCAAGTAGATAAATGGGTACCACTGCGGTGGGAAAGGAACAGCGTTCCACGCGCCTCAGCATTCAGTCATGCCGGCCACATGACCATGGAGAAGTCTTCGGACAGCGCTGGCTCTTCGGTTAGAACACAGAGATGAGCACCGCCCCCTAGAGTCGGATCCGACTGGCTTTCGAGCATGGGAGACCTTTACCTTAGCCTTTCGTTGCCTAGTTAAGCCCCCAGTACTGTCCATGTGATTGTGTGCAGCGGCCCAAAAGGAGAAGTAGTGCTGGTCTGAATCGTTTTCTCTTGCTCTGTCAGACGCCGGTCATCGCCCTAGTGGGGAACGATGCCTGCTGGAGCCAGATCTCCCGCGAGCAAGTCCCCATGCTGGGCAGCAACGTCGCCTGCAGTCTGGATTACCTCGGTAAGTGGACTGGTCTCGGTGGCATTCAGAGTTCTGCCTCGAATCGGGGGTCCCTGACCTTTTCCGAGCCCGTGGGCACCTTTGGCGTCCTGACACAGCGTGGGTGGGTATGGCCGCAGAACAGTTGCCACAGCTCCCCTTCATCACACTAAAGCAGTATTTTGAAAAAGATGTACAGCCAATCAGAAGCCTTGCCAGGCAAAAGCCCCACCCATAGAGATGTGAAGGCCCGGAAAAAACCCGGAAAAATTGGGGGGGGGCGCCATGTTGGGGAACCCCACCTTAAGCCCAGGCCACGTGTAGGTAATACAAAAACGGAGGCCTGATTATGGTGACGCCCTCAGTGTGCACTTCACAGCGTACAAGGATGTTCCTACCTGAGGAACTTCAAGTCTAAAGTTCGACATGGAGGTGAGGATAAACAGGGAAAGAATATTCGCTCATTCCTTGAGTGTTCGTAGCCGGTTTGGTGTAGTGGCCAGGAGCCGCGGACTCTAATCTGGGAGAACCGGGTTTGATTCCCCACTCCTCCACATGCAGCTACTGGCGTGACCTCGGGTCAGTCACAAGTTCTCTCAGAGCTGCTCTCTCAGGAGCAGTTCTCTCGGCCCCACCTACCTCACAGGGTGTCCGGTGTGGGGCAGGGATAGGGAGATTGTCAGCCACTCTGAGACACCTCTGGGTAGTGAGGGCGGGGTATAAATCCAATCTCTTTTCTTCATCTCTCTCTTATCAATATTGGTGGTGAAGGGGGGACTAAGCACCTGCCAGTGACCTCACTGAAACGAGTGAGTCTGAGGAGGGACCTGAAACAGAGAGATGGCGCCACACAGCGCTGCTGGGAGGCAGGCCCAAGCATAAGAAGAAGAGGAGATTGGATTTATTCCCCGCCCTTCACTCGGAGTCTCAGAGCGGCTGACAAACTCCTTTCCCTTCCCCTCCCCACAACAGACACCCTGGGAGGCGGGGCTGAGAGCGCTCTGACAAAAGCTGCCCTTTCAAGGACGGCTCTGAGAGAACTTGTGACAAACCCAAGGTCATCCAGCAGGTGCAAGTGGAGGAGTGGGGAATCAAAGCCGGTTCTCCCAGATTAGAGTCCGCGTACTTAACCACTAGACCAAACTGGCAGTAGTCAAGCTGATTGCAGTGCACATTGGTGACCTTTGCAGCCCGACTCCTCCCTCTTTGCCACGCCCCCTTGCACCTTCTGACTGGGATATGAGGGTTCGGGGACCTCCATTCCGACTTGTATCTGAGGAAGGGGGCTCTGGCCCTTGGAAGCGCATACCGCCCCCTAAATACTTTGTCGGTCTCTGAGGGGCCGCAGGACATGAATCCCGCCGTTTTACTGCAGCCCAGCTGGGTCGCCAACCCCCAGGTGGTGGCTGGAGACCTCCGGGTCTTTCAGCTGATTTCCAGACGACAGAGATCTGTTCGCCTGGAGAATATGGCCGCTTTGGAGGAGGGACCCTGTGGCATGATATCCCGTCGAAGTCTCTCTCCTCCCCAAACCCCCAACCTCTACAGACTCCAACCCCCCCCACCTCTTCAGGTGTTCCCCAACCCAGAGCTGACAACGCCGCAACACGGCTAAGCTCCTGTCAGCTGACTCGCCGTCTTCTCCGCAGATTACCACGTGGTGGCTGAAGGCCTAGGCGGGAAAGGCCTCCTCCTCTCCCACCAGAACGAGGAGCAAATGGACGACGTCATCAGGGCCGCGCAGGCCGAGTGCCGGGGCGGGCGGCCCACCCTCATCAACGCCCTCATTGGGAAGACGACCTTCCGCAACGGATCCATTGCCGTCTAGAGGCGGAGCCGGGCCCACGGAATGCGAGGAGCCGGCTCCATGGCAGGGCTCCCGCCGCGGGAGAGTGTACCCCTGCCGGATCGCTCCCGGGCAAGCAGGTGGGCCGACGGAAAGGCCCGGCGTTTGGGCTGCCAGGAACTCCTTGCCTCAACAGTTCCTCCCCCGGTCCTTTCCCGCGAGCATCAGTCTGCCTTAACTTTTTTCGTCCTTCGGTCCCACCGGAGCTTTCGTGTGCCGCCTGCCCCTCTCTCCGGGGGGTGTTGTCCAGGGCGGTCATAGAACTAACCCGTTTCTTGAGTTGCCGCTGGGGGTCTGCTTGGGTGGCGGTTCTCTTCCACGCCTCAGCAGAGCAACTCTCCCGGAGAAGGTGATTACACCCCCCGCCCCCCCAGCCTGCCTACCGGGCACGTATGTGCTCACCTGAGCAGTCGGCACTGAGAGGGCCTTGTGGCTGCGTGGACCACGACGGTAGGTAAGGCTTGGTGGAAAAGGCTCCAAAATAAAGCTGAGCTGTTGACTATGCAGTTGTCATTCTTCTCCATCCTGGCCTCCCCGCTCCCCTCCTTCCCGCCCGAAGTGTCCTCCGGCCCTCCCAACCCAGGGGGAGCGTCCTTAATATTCCTGCAGATGGGTCCGACTTGCCTGCGTTCCTTCAGTAATGCTGGTTACAACTGACCCTGGATCAGCTGTTCAACTGATTTTGCGGCTTGGGCGGCAGATTTTTTTCTGGTGGGGCTGAAGTTCTCAGTGCAGAAAGAAAAGCCATTTAGCCAATAGAGAGCTGTTACCAGGATAGATCTCTCAATTGCAAGCTGTCAGCCACTATAGATGGTAGTTCTCAGCTGCTGCAGGTTAATCCCTTCTGCCAGCCTAAGCAACAGTTCTGCTAACAAGCCGGCAAGTGGGGCTAGTCAAGAAAGCTAACTCTTAGGCAGAGAAACTTGCTTAAAGGACCCTGAGTTAGAAGGGATGCTAGAGGTCACCTACTCCAACCCCCTTGCTCTGTGCGGGAATTAGTCAACTACAGCACCCCACTCTGCTTAAAGGAGCGCACGCCTTTAAAAAAATGTTTTAAAATGATTGGGGGGAAAGCGTTTACAAGAGACATTCTTGTGGAGCTGTGCCTTTAAGAAAGGGGGCAGATCCTACTGTAGCTATGGTCCTGTCAGACAGAATAGTTAAAATAGTGGTCTAGGGCCTTGGAGACCCAGGTTCGAATCCCAGTTCTGCCATGGAAGGCTGCTGGGTGACCTTGGGCCACTCACATATTCTCAGCCTTACCTACCTCACCAGATTGTGGTGAGAGAGTTTTGGACTAGGATCTTCCACTCTGCCTTGGAAGCTTGCTGGGTGACCTTGGGCCACTCACACCCTCTCTGCCTAGCCTACCTCGCAGGGGTGTTAGGTGAAACAGAGAACAGTTCTCGGAACTACTTCAGACCCCCCCCCCCCCCATTACAGAGAAAAGTGTATGTGGGGTTATCTCTTAAGAAAATACCTTCCATGTGAATGAGCTCCCCTCCCCAACGGAACTCAAGTCACAGCTGAGTACAGGAAAGAAATCTCTCCTCTGCCATCTCGCACTCGTATCCTAGCAGGAGCCGCTGCCTTAGGTTTCGGTACATGGGTAGAAGGGAATGTGCTCAGAAACCCGGATTTAGGCCACTCCGCTCTGTTGGTTTTAGGAACGTTTTTCACAAACGAGTGGGCTCTCGTGCAAGAGCGGAATTAAATGGAAACTGTGGCTTTGCAGAAGGATCAGAGTACGGTTGACAGAAGCCACAGCAGAAGTACGGGGGCCCCATGTTTGTTTATCGCCCCCGCTGCTCCCTCTAGGCAGTGCTGCTAATAGCGCGACACCATAGAGACCCACAGGATTTTGGGGGGGATGAGCTTTCGACAGTCAAAACCCCCTTCGTCAGATAGAGAGCTTTGGCCCTCGGAAGCCCATACCCCGAAAACTGTGTTGGTCTCAAAGGAGCTACCGGACTTGGCAGTGTTCAGCGTGAGCTAGCTCACAGTTTTTCAGCCTCCGGCTCACGCCCTTTTGGCTTAGCCCAGGAAGGAGGGCTCCAGAGCAAACTAACCGATGCCGTAGCCAAATCGCTGGCTCACCACTTTAATGCCAGTCGCTCGCAAAGCAGGAATTCTGCTCACAAGACTCCGCAGCTTAGAGGGAGCAAATTGGATCTTAGCCGTCCTACCGCAGACCAGAAAAGTGTATGTGGGGTTATCTCTTAAGAAAATACCTTCCATGTGAATGAGCTCCCCTCCCCAACGGAACTCAAGTCACAGCTGAGTACAGGAAAGAAATCTCTCCTCTGCCATCTCGCACTCGTATCCTAGCAGGAGCCGCTGCCTTAGGTTTCGGTACATGGGGAGAAGTGAATGTGCTAGAAACCCGGATTTAGGCCACTCCGCTCTGTTGGTTTTAGGAACGTTTTTCACAAACGAGTGGGCTCTCGTGCAAGAGCGGAATTAAATGGAAACTGTGGCTTTGCAGAAGGATCAGAGTACGGTTGACAGAAGCCACAGCAGAAGTGCAGGGCCCCCATGTTTGTTTATAGCCCCCGCTGCTCCCTCTAGGCAGTTCTGCTAGAGACCCACAAGATTTTGGGGGGGATGAGCTTTCGACAGTCAAAACCCCCTTCATCAGATAGAGAGCTTTGGCCCTTGGAAGCCCATACCCCGAAAACTGTGTTGGTCTCAAAGGAGCTACCGGACTTGGCAGTGTTCAGCGTGAGCTAGCTCACAGTTTTTCAGCCTCCGGCTCACGCCCTTTTGGCTTAGCCCAGGAAGGAGGGCTCCAGAGCAAACTAACCGATGCCGTAGCCAAATCGCTGGCTCACCACTTTAATGCCAGTCGCTCGCAAAGCAGGAATTCTGCTCACAAGACTCCGCAGCTTAGAGGGAGCAAATTGGATCTTAGCCGTCCTACCGCAGACCAAGATGGCTGCTCTCTGCAACGATCTGGATGCAGCATGGATCATGTGTTTTGACTAGGACCTGGGAAGTTCGGGTTCGAATGCCCACTCGGGCCACGGAAACTTCCTGGGTGACCTTGGGCTCGTCACATGACTCTCAGTCTAGCCCTGACTTGGATCGCTGTGGGATAGGCCGGTCGCGTCAGATCTCAGAAGCGATGCAGGGCCAACATAGAGACAGACAATGGGAAAACCACCTTCAAACTTCTCTTGCCTTGAAAAAACCCTATAGGGTCACCATAAGTCGGCTGTGACTTGACAGCAGCGTGTGTGTGTGTGTGTGTGTGTGTGTGTGTGTGTGTATTCCATCACACCATTCGTATTCTGATTAGGCACCTGGGAGGGCTTCTGTTCGCTGTTTTGAAGACCAAGAGCTGAACATCCTAAACACGTACGAGGCATTTTTGAGAGCTAGGAGTCGGCCTTTGTGCTAACTTCTACAAGCTAACACAAGCCAAAGCATCGCAAAATAGTGATTGCAAGCTTCACCAGCCTGGATGTTGAGAAACACGCTAATGCCCCAAAGAAGGTGCCCCCGTCCCCTATTGTTTCCAAAGGAATAAAATCAAACTAGAGATTCTCTGCGGTAGAAACTGAAAGGGGAGGGGATTTTTGCAAGCTGAGTGGTACCAGTACAATCACAGAGTGCCCAGCAGAACACCCTGCCATTGTGGCAATGTCAGCTGAGGTCAAGCACAGAAACACATTCCAAGCAGGGGAGGCGAGTTGGAAGCCCAGCAGGACCATGGCAATGTACAGTGCCCAGCAGAACCCAGTGCCTTCTGTTGATATTAACAAAGGTTTGCTGCTACTACTCTTAAATACATTCTGTCACCAAGCAGGATAGGAGTGAGAAGATCTTGAGACCAAGATGTGAAAATAAAGGGAAGGGGGTACATGGAAAAGTTAGGTGAAGGGAGACAAAAATGAATGAGAAAAGTGTGGGCAAGAGGGAGAGAAATGAACAGAGGGAAAGGTGGCTTCCTCTCACTGCAACACCCTAATGACTGGCGTTGCAAGATCTGGCTGAGCTGGGTGCAAGGAAAGGGAGAGAGAAAGGCTAGACTATAGGAGAAAATGACCTGCAGGCTGGCAATTACTGTAGCAGCGATCAGCTTGCTGGCTTGGTTTTCAGCAAGTTTGCTTCAGGCTTGGAGAAAGGGACGTCTAGCTGATCTGACAGTGCTTTTTGCTCTGCTTAGACCGCCCCGTGCTCCTAAGTGGCTGCAGCCAGAACTACATTTTAAAAATGAAAGATGTTCACTGGCTAGCTGACCCAGAGGCTAGGTGTTCCTTCCAGGCACGGGTGCTAAGGAAGAATCCAGGGGCAGTGGTTTGGGTAATAATCCAAGGATCCAGAAGGAAGAGGAGGTGGAGCCGGACCCAGAGAAGGCAGCTGACACTGAGTTGGAAAGTGGAGGGGTGGGGGAGCTGTGGTAACAGACCAGGGTTGGGGTTTTTTGCAGGGGAAAATGTCTGAAACAAGCCTTGGGGTTGGCTTGGAGTGGTTAGGAGGTCTGTTTGGGAGGGCTTTTCAAGGCTGGGGGCTTTGTGAGTAGGGAGAGGCAGTGGGAGAGACGAGGAAGAATCTGGAATACTTTTCTTTATAGAATCATAGAATGTCAGAGTGGGAAGGGACCTTGCAGGTCATCTAGTCCAACCCCCTGCACTCTGCAGGCGCATAGCCGAAAGACCCTACAACATACCCGAAAGATGGTCGTCTAGCCTCCGCTTGAAAATGTCCAGCGAAGGAGCATCCACCACCTCCCGAGGCAGTCTGTCCCACTGCTCAACGGGGCCACTCTGACAGTTAGGAAGTTTCTCCTGGAATTTAGCTGGTAACGCCTCCCTTGGAATTTCCACTTTGGTAAACTTTGGTTTCAAGTTCAGGTCTTTTCTGTTAGGGTTAGACTGTGATGGGGGACAGGGCACACTGCACTTTGGCTGGCCCGGAACGTTTTCAGAATATAACAGCCCACCTCGCCTATAGGAGTTGTGTCTCGAATTAAACTTCGTTGGCCTTCAAGGTGGCCCCCGACTCAGCCTTTGTTCAGCTACCTGCAGGCACCTGAAAGCTTAATACCCAAGATTTTAAACTTGGCTGGTCTTCAAGGTGCCCCGGCCTGGCTGGACTCAAACTCTGCTCTTCTCCTTTCCATGGACTCCGTAAAAGGCCGCGCCGCCCAAGGCGAGCAATAGGCGGCCAGCGGCAGAAACCACCTCTCCAACCCGTCCCCCCCACCACCCCCTATAGGTGGAAAGCCTGAACACCAGGCTCTGAAGTCATCCAATGTAGTCATAACATTCCCTGAACTCTGCAGTTGCCAGCTACTGTCACAAGTGTTTCAACTTGCAGTTTCTCCTGTACTCAACAAGATATTCTCTTGATTCTTTCACTGCAGTATTCCAGACACTTCACACTAGCTTACAGTGTTACTGAGTTCAGTTTCCCTTGCATATTTGAGTGCATGTTTCATCTAATTTACAAGCATATAATATTGGAGAGGGGTGGATGCCTGTAGGGGGTGGTGCCCCGGCTCCACCGAAGAGCCTTGAGGAATCCCCCGGCCTGGAGTTGGCAGTGCCATCCCCAGACGGCGCTCGGTACGGCTCCTCGCCTCTCTGGACGGCCGGGCCCAGCGTAGAGGACCGCCCCTTCCAGGGGGGCCAGCCAGCCAGCCAGCCAGCCAGCGAGAGGCCGGGCCGGCCGGAGGAGCGAGAGGAGAGCAGAGCGGGGCGCGTCCCCGTCCCCGTCCCCCGGTCGGCCATGGCGCAGCCCCTGCTCCGCAAGACTTTCTCCCGGCTGCGCCGCAAGGAGAGCCGCGGCTGCCCGAAGGCGCGGCGGCGCAAGGAGCGAGGTAGCCGTCGGGGGGTCGCGGGGAGGAAGGGGGGGCGCCTTTCCGCTCCGAACGCGCAGCAGCCGCCGAGCCCTCCTTTCCCAGCCGCGCTGGAGCCGGAGTGTGTGTGTGTGTGTGTGTGCCAGGCCCCGCTGGGGCTCCGGTTGCCAACTCTGGTTCTATTCCTGGAGATCTGAGGAGCTGAAGCCCGGGGAGGGTTGGGATTCGGAGCAAGGCTCCCTCTAAGCTGCGGAGTCTTGTGAGCAAAAACTCTCTTTTGTGAGCTCCTGGTACTAAAGCTGTGCGCGAACGATTTGGCTGGCTGCGTAAATTAGTTTGCTCTAGACTAGAGCGACCTCCTTCGTGAGCGAAGACAACAATGTGTGAGCCGGAGGCTAGAAAACTGTGAGCTGGCTCGCACTCACTCGGCCTAGAGGGAGCACCTGTTTTGAGGCAGGGGAGCAGTGCTCCCTCTAAGCTGCGGAGTCCCGTGAGCAAAAAGTCTACTTCGTGAGCTCCTGGGATTAAGGTGGTGAGCCAGCGATTTGGCTGGTGCGTGAATCAGTTTGCTCTGGAGTCCTCCTTCCTGTGCTAAGACATAGACGTGTGAGCTGGAGGCTAAAAAACTGTGAGCTGGCCCACACTAACTCAGCTTAGAGGGAGCACTGCCTGCAATGCTCCCTCTAAGCTGCGGAGTCTTGTGAGCAAAATCCTACTTGGTTAGCTCCTGGCATTAAAGTGGTGAGCAAGGGATTTGGCTGCTGCATGAATTAGTTTGCTCTAGAGCCATCCTTCCTGCGCTAAGACATAGACGTGTGAGCTGAAGGCTAAAAAACTGTGAGCTGGCTCACACTCACTCAGATTAGAGGGAACACGGGTTTGGAGAGGGGAGGGACCTCGACGAGGCCAAAAGGCGCAGAGCCCACCCTCCAAAGCAGCCACTTTCTCCAGGGAAACTGATCTCTGTAGAATTGTAAGAGCGGGAGGTCTCCAGAGCCTGCCTGGAGGTTGGCAACCCTAGCTGGGGGCAGCCACTGCTGCTGGCCCTTGAAGTGCACAGCTCCAGCCTGGACGTTTATTCAATTAATAGGATTATTCAATAGAAAAGGCAGAAAAAACGGTTTCAGAGCCAGGGTGGTGCAGAGGTTAGAGCAGTGGTGGTGAACCTATGGCACGGGTGCCAGCGGTGGCACTCAGAGCCCTCTCTGTGGGCACGTGTGCCATCACCCCAGCCAGGCCCAGACCATCATTACAGTGTCGAATTCTCTGCCAAATAATTTTAAGTAAATGAAAGCATTTGGGATTGCTTCCCTTACTTTGTTTGGATCATCTTAAGTTAATGTATGAGTTGTTTGTTCTAAAGTAAAACCTCAGTATTCAGGTTAAATTGCCGTGTTGGCACTTTGCAATCAATAAGTGGGTTTTGGGTCGTAGTTTGGACAGTCGTGCCATAGGTTCGCCACCACTGTTCTAGGGAGAGGTCAGCTTCGATTTGATCTGGAGTCAGAGGGGGTGGAGTATGTATGGATTGGCAAAGAGTTTGGGAAGATTGCTCAGGATCTTTGCCGGCAGGGAGGGAAGGCGTGTACCCCCCTCCCAAGACCCGATTTTCAGCCGTACAACTGAAGAAGATTGCTTTGAAACGCCTGGCATACCCGAGAAGGCCGTTTTCGGCTGTTGGAAGTTTATTTGTGCTTTGGGACGTCCTCTGCCTTTTTTGCGGACTTTGAGGTCTTTTGGACACTATTACATTCAAAGGATGTAGAGGAGTCTCTGGTTGGATATTTTCCACTGTCATCAAATTGTATCTTGAATTTGCAAAAAGTGTTTTTGAATGATGACCACCAATTCTATTGCATCTTCAGTTTATTGTTATTGTATTGCAATAGGCTGACGTCGACTGTTCACTTGTAAAAGTTGTGTATCTTTTGACGGTGTACCCTTGCGGTTTATATTTTTGCATACTACGTGCGCTTGGGGTCCCTATTTTTTGGCTCAGTGCATAGAGAGGGATGAGTCGCATAATTGCCGGGTTTCAAGAGCTACAATAATCTACTCACAGTAGAAAAGAGCAAGAGTCCAGGAGCCACCTTAAAGACTAACAACATTTGTGGCAGGCAGGTTGTGAGTTTTTGTGGGTCGCTGCTCACTTCTTCACATAATCCACTCGAACAGCCTGTAGATGCCTGAGGCCCAGTAGACATAATCTTTTGTTCTTTGGCCCCATTGACCCACAAGGAATGTTTCAGTAAATATAGACTTGTGGCGGAAGAGCGATCCTGCATGCGGTGCAGGTCCAGTTGTGGCTGTGTGAATCGGCCGTCAAGGAATAAAAGCCCGGGAGACTTCAGGTGTCTCTCTCCGATCATTCCTTGGTGCACAAAATGGCACCGAAAAGACCCATCGCTTCAGTCCCTCTTCCGTATTTCTGCCCTCGTTCATGTGGACTGAGTGTCACGAGGACTGGAGATGTACGCTGTCCATTTTGAAATATGTTTTCTTTTAGAATGTACATACTTTAGCATTTCTCGCGAGGATGCTTCTAATCTGAACGGCCTGGGCTGAAGTGAACTGTGACTCATGGAACGTTCGTGCTGGAATGAAGGTCGGTTCTGGTGGGTTGCTGTGCTGGTCTGAAGCAACAGTTTGAGTCCAGTGGCGCCTCTGGGCAGTGTTCCCTCTAAGCTGAGTGAGTGTGAGCCAGCTCACAGTTTTTTAGCTTCCAGCGCACACATCTTTGTCTTAGCTCAGGAAGGAGGGCTCTGGAGCAAACTCATTTATGCAGCAGCCAAATGGCTCGCTCACAACGTTAATGCCAGCAGCTCACAAAGTAGAATTTTTGCTCACAAGATCCCACAGCTGATACCTGAATAAAGGCTGTGTCTGGTGGCACCTTGAAGACCAGCCAAGTTTAATTCTGGGTATAAGCTTTTATGTGCATGCACACTGCTTCATATAGCTGAACAAAAGCTTGAGTCCAGAGGCACCTTGAAGACCAATAAAGTTTTATCCTGGGTACGAGCTTTCGTGTGTGCACGCACACTCCTTGAGCTACCTGAACAAATTCTGAGTCCAGGGTCACCTTTAAGGCCAACCAAGTTTTATTCTGGGTGTAAACATTCATGTGCGTGCACACAAAAATGAAACTTCTGTGCAGACGAACGCTTATCGCCAGAATTAAACTTTTGTCAGTCTTGAAAGGTGCCAACGGGGATCAGATTTTGGAGTGGAGGCTGTTTGTGTCCAAGGGGCTCCGGAGCTCCTGTGTTATTCTGAGCTGAGTCATGTTAGGGGGACAGGAGTGTTGTGGTGTCCCGCCTCGCCTCAGCTGGCCGTCCTGGGATTTGCCTCTCCATTCCTGAGATGCAAAGGGAGGGGGGGGGAGCTGTGCTTGTGCTGAGCGCCTGGGGACTGTCTTACAAAGGGAGCTGTGTGTCTTGGCCGGAGACGGGGCTGTGCAGTAAACAGCAGGAAATCCAATTTGGCACCAGGACGGAGCAGCTGGAAGCTTTGGGGAGGCACTTCCTGGCCCCAGCTGTGTTGCAGGCCCTGGCTCTGCATGTCCCCAGGCCGCGCCGGGCTCTGATTGGCCATGGCCCCTGCAAGACATTTTTTTTTTGGTCCTTTCCCTCCCCTTCCCTTGGAGACAGTCTTTGGCAAAGGCCCCCGCAGGCGGCTTAGCGTTCGGCGTGTTTGCATTCCGGGGAGATCGGCAGGGCTCAGCCTCCTTGGCCTCAGCCGCAGATTCTGTTGTCAGGGCCGGAAAGCCATACGAATGAAAGGACGAAGATGGAAAAGCAGATGTCAGACGTTTGCATGCATCTCTTGGCGGTGGGAAGGCCTTCTTCGGTTTAGATCGGCTGTAAATGGACGAGGGTGGCCAGAAAATCACGTTATGTTTTGCTAAAGAAGGACCCCCGAGTGTTAATGCTGGCAGTGATAAAGTTTGGTGTAGTGGTTTTGTGCGCGGACTCTAATCTAGGAGAACCGGGTTTGATCCCCCACTCATCGAATTGCACCTGGCTGGATGACCTTGGGCAAGCACAGTTTCTGTCACAGCTGTTCTCTCAAGGGCAGTTTCTGTCAGAGCTCTCACAGCCCCACCTACCTCACAGGGTGTCTGTTGTGGGGAGGGAAAGGAGGTTGCAAGCCGCTCTGAGACTCCGAGTGAAGGGCGGGGTATAAATCCGATCTCCTCCCCCCCCCGCCCCCCCAGTAACCCCCCAGAATTACAGCTCCTCTCCAGACTACAGAGATCAGTTCCCCTGGAGAAAATGGATGCTTTGGAGGGTGGACTCTAGAGAATTGCACCCCACTCAGGTCCCTGGCCTCCCCAGGTTCTACCCCCAAATCTCCAGGAGGTTTCTCAGTCTGGAGCTAGCAATCCTACCCCCCCCACACACACACACGTGGCCAGTGGCAGGGGGGACCTAGCAGTCCTCTTTCAGAGGGTAGCCACGTTGTCGGTCTCGTGCGCTGGATTGGTTTGAATCATTCCTCACAGATCGGACCCCAAAGAATTGCCTCTGGAGACAGGTTATCCGTGTGGGACCTGTCCTGTGTGGGGCTGTCCTGTGGAGACACGCTTTTCAGTGTCTACGTAAAGCCTTTATTCGTAGTTCGGGGTGGTGGTGGTGGTGGCGGCGGAAAGCACCGTCAAGTCACAGCGGACTTATGGCGACCCGGTAGAGCTTTCAAGGCAAGAGAGTCTCAGGGGTGGTTTGCTGTGGCCTGTCTCAGCGTCACGAGGCTGGTATCTCGTAGTGGCCTGAAATGTGGAATTCAGTGCCAGAGGGTATAGTGATGGCCGCATGACTGAACAGCTTTTCAAAGGGGAGTAGATAGATTCCTGGAGGATAAGCACATCAGTGGCTACTAGCCGTGGTGACTGAGGGGAACCTCCACATTCAGAGGTGTTGAACCTCTGAAGTCCAGGGCCAGGAGGCAACATCTGGGGAAGGCCTCGGCCTCTCTGCCCTGTGGCTGGCTGTCCGGAGGAACTGGCTGGCCCCTGTGTGAGACAGGAGGCTGGACCAGGTGGACCCTCCCTGGTCTGACCCAGCAGGGCTCTTCCCCTGTTCTTATCCACAAATGGGCTACTTGGTCACTGAGTCCTTTGAGGAAGAAGAGGCCATGTTTGACCTATCTCTTTGTTATTAAGGCTTTGCGAATGTTTAATCAGCTCTGACCTAGATGGACCAGGCCAGCCCGATCTCCCAGCCCTGGTTAGTGCTTGGATGGGAGACCACCAAGGAAGTCCAGGGTTGCTGTGCAGAGGCAGGCAAGGGCCAACCACCTCTGTTTGTCTCTTGCCCTGACCTGAATGGCCCAGGCTAGCCTGATCTCTGCAGCCAGGCTATTGATGGGGCTCTCTAGAAGGGACCACATTCGGCCTGCGCTGAAAGCGCTGCACTGGCTGCCGATAGCGTACCGGATCCGCTTCAAAGTGCTGGTTCTTACCTATAAAGCCCTATATGGCCAGGGTCCAGCCTACCTGAGGGACCGCCTTTCCCCACACGTTCCCCCAAGAGCACTACGGTCAGGGGCCCAAAATTTGTTGGTCATCCCGGGCCCTAAGGACACCAAACTAGCTGCGACCAGGGCCAGAGCTTTTTCGGTGGAATTAGCTCCCGGGGGAGATCCGGGCCCTGCGGAACCTTATGCAGTTCCGCAGGGCCTGCAAGACGGAGCTCTTCCGCCAGGCCTTTGAGTAGGAGCCGCCGCCCTTACTTATACCACCACCGTCATGGTTTGACGAGGCCCTGAAGAAGTACCTGGAAATTGCAAAGATCGTGTAAGCCATTCTCCAGTGGACGTGAACAGCATGGGAAGTACCACCTGGAACTGTGTTGATTCCATCTTTGGACTTATGATATCAGACATTGATGGAGCACCGTTGTTTTTAAATATTGATGTTTTATTATGTATGATATGTTTTAAGTTACATTATATATTATGTTTTAATTATGGCATGGTTATTACCTTGCCCTTGTTAGCCGCCCTGAGCCCATTGGGGAGGGCGGGATACAAATATGAAAAATAAATAAATAAATAAATCTTGTCAGATCTCAGAAGCTAAGCAGTGTCGGCCCTGGTCAGGATTTGGATGAGAGACCACCAGGGAAGTCCAGGGTGGATACGCAGAGGCAGGCAATGGCAAACTACCTCTGTCCGTCTCTTGCCTTGAAAACCCCATGGAGGGTCGCCATTCGTCAGTTGTTACCTGACAGCACATCCCACCACAAATGTTCAATCTAACTGCTTTGATTCTCTTCTCTTGAACCCACACAAAGGGGACAGTTCAACATGCTGGGTTTTTTTGCTCTCCCCCCAGATTGTCCTTTGGAGTCCCCCGGTGCCTCGGAGTCCCTCACCGCATCTCTCCCATCGGACGACGGAGGCAGGAAAGCTCCCGCTGTGACTGTGTCCCAGAAGCAAAACTGGGCCAAGTTCGAGTCGGGAGTCCGGGAGGATTCCTACAGCACGAAGCCTGGCTTCTCACGTCTGCCGCAGGGACTGGTGGTGCAGGATGGGATGCCGTCTCCGGAGAGCCTTCCCTTCCCTGGCGTGGCGGCCGCTGGGCCCGAGGAGGCCGCTGAGACTCTGACGGGCCCTGTGGAGGGTTGCGGCTCCACCGTCAGCGTCAAGTGCAGCAGCCGGGGTGCTTACTTGCAGAGCCTGGAGAGGAGCAGCCGGGAGTGGGTGCTCTCCTCGGGGAAAGCCCCGGGGGCGGAGGAGCCAGCCGCCGGCTCCAGCCCCGAGCTCAAGGAATCCATGGCGGTCTGCAGTAGCGAGGGGGAGATCTGGTACAACCCCATCCCGGAGGATGAGGACCTGCGGCCCCCCTGTCCCGGAAGGACAAAGGGCAGCGGGGCAGGGAACAAGGAGGCCAGGCACAAGAAGCCCAGAGAGGCCGAAGGTGGGCAGGAGCGGGCCTCTGCTGGGGGCTCACCGCCATCCTCGCCAGGCCGACAGAAGCCAGCGACGCCCGCTGAGGAGTCGAGTGGTCATCAGCACCAGGCCTGTGGTGAGGACTGGTTTTTCTTTTAATAATAGTTTATTTTATTTTATCACAACTCAACATACAAAACAAACAAAGACAAAGAAACAAATATTACATACAAACTGGGGTTCTTCTGAATCTCTGTAATAATAATCTGTTCAATTACTTCTTACAGTATCCAGTTGGTTATTAAAATGTATACCATAAAGCAAAAAAATCTTTTATCCATCAAGTCTGCATATATTTGTAGATAATATCCATAATATCTGTAATATATGTGATAGAGTTGTATAGTTCATTTGTTGTAATCTTCCAACCAAATATGAAATCTCAACCATGTATTGTGAAATTTTTCTTCTTGTCCTCTCAAAAATAAGGTTAATTTGTCCATCTCTGCTGTTTCCAAAATTTTACTTATAATTTCTTCTTGTGAAGGTATTTCATCTTTTCTCCAATATTTGGCATCAGAGGGGGATGTAAGGAGTCAGGGATCTCCATTCTGGCTTGTATCCGAGGAAGGGAGCTTTGACTCCTGGAAGCAGATTCCCTGAAAATCGTTTCGGCCCCTTGAGAGCCAGTTTGGTGTAGTGGTTAAAAGTGCAGACTCTAATCTGAGAGAACCGGGTTTGATTTCCCATCTCCTCCACATGCAGCTGCTAGTGTGACCTTGGGTCAGTCACAAGTTCTCTCAGAGCTGTTCTTTCAAGGACAGTCCTCGAGAGAGCTCTGAAGGTGGGGAGGGGGTTGCCAAGAAGGGAGTCAGGATGCAAAGCTGAACTTGAGTTCATTCACAAATCCAGAACGATGGGGGGAAAAACCCTCCACCTCAGGGGACTGAGGATTGAATGGGGCATGCTTAACTCACTGCAGATGCTAACTTTCTGCCCGCAAGCATTTCTTCTCTCCTCTTTTTGGTTGTTCTCAAGGCACAGCCGACTCATGGCGACCCTGTAGGATTTTCAAGGCAGGAGACGTTCAGAGGCGGTTGTTAGAATATATATCAGCATATATTTATCCTTTTGCTCATAGAACTCCAGAATTATATTTAACAAAGCTATTTCTGGCAACAAACCCACTTCCAAATTCATTATTTCTAATATTATCCTCTGTACCATCCTCCAATAACTATAAACTTTTCCACATCGCCACCATATATGGAAAAAGGTTCCCACATTCATTTTACACTTCCAACAATTTTTGGAGGCCGTTGGTCAACATTTAGCTATTCTATCTGGGGACCAATACCAACGGTGAAATACTTTATAAATATTTTCTTAATACTTAATGGCTCTCAGAGTGGGGAAAAAGTTGAGTTACACATAAAGTAAAGAAAGAAAGAAATATCAGCAGCTGGGCAGGTATCCCTGCTCTACAGGAAATGTTGTTTACTGTGGGGAAGCTTGACTCTTTCTCAGGAGACAGTTATGTTCTGCGTACTCCCTGACTCTTTGCATAGAGGCTGTAGAACTCTCCCCTCATCTAGTAATATCAGCATGGCCCCAACTCTTGAGTGTTAGTGGCGTTAATGTTTTCATTCATTGTTGGCTATTGGGTAAAGTGTCCCATTTCATGCCTGTGACTTACATATCATCAGGTGGCCCCACTGGTGGACCTCCTCATGGCACCTGGGTTTTGGCCACTTTGTGACACAGACGGGGCGTCTCAGCCGGCATTAACTATACCGTGAAACGTGATCACAATCACCTCCTGACTGCGCAGCACATCGCAATACGCCCGTCCACATACAGCGGGTGTCGGCGGGTTTTTTTTAAACTTAGTTTGCGCATGCGCATAGGCAGCCATCCACAGAATGGCGATCTTCGCGCATGCGCAAAACACCCTGTCTTACATTTAAAGTTTAAAGGTAAGGACTTACCTTTAAAGTTTAAAGAGCAAAGTGGCCTCCCTGAGGTCCCGGACTCCTTTAAAAGTTAAACTAAGGACCTTTTCTTTTCTTTTTTAAACAAACACCGGGGCAAAGCTTCCCCCAAGCGCATATCGCCGAACTAAAAAAAAAAAAGGCGAGCGAAAATCGGAAGCCTTGGGCTTCCGAACGGAAGTGGCTCTACAACGTTGGAGAGCGATCAGACAGGGGGTAAAGCAATTACAACCGTTGCACTCAGGATACCACCACTTGGGGACCTAGTGGCAGAATACAACAGTTTAAAGCTCTTTGCAACGGTTAGGGACGGAAGGCAGATGTTCGCCGTGTGAACACCAGTAAGTACACCAATTCCAACCGGCACCTATACCGTTGCAAATGCCCCGTCTGAACGCACCCAGAGTGTTGGACTGGACGGGCCCTTGGCCTGATGCAACATGTTGTTGTTGTTCAGTCGCACAGTCGAATCCGACTCTTCGCGACCCCATGGACCAGATCCTGCCAGGCCTTCCTGTCTTCTGCCGTCCTCTGAAGTTGGCTCAATTTCATGTTCGTTGCATCTATGACACTGTCTAACCATCTCATCCTTTGCCGTCCCTGTCTTCTTTGACCTTCAATCTTTCCCAGCATCAGGGCCTTCTCCAGTGAGTGCTCCCTTCTCATTTGGTGGCCAAAGTATTTGAGCTTCAGTTTCATTATCTGGCCTTCCAGGGAACAGTCAGGGTTGATTTCTTTGAGGATTGACTGATTTGTTCTTCTTGCAGTCCAAGGGACTCTCAAGAGTCTTCTCCAGCACCATAGTTCAAAAGAATCTATTCTTCGGCGCTCGGCCTTCCTTATAGTCCAGCTCTCGCAGCCATACATGACTACTGGGAATACCATTGCTTTGACCATGCGGACTTTTGTTGGCAGGGTGATGTCTCTACTTTTTATCATGCTGTTTAGGTTCGCCATCGCTTTCCTCCCAAGGAGCAGGCGTCTTTTAATTTCATGGCTGCTGTCACAGTCTGCGGTGATCTGGGATCCCAGGAACGTGAAGTCTGTCACTACTTCCACAGCTTCCCCTTCTATTTGCCAAGGAGTGATGGGGCCGGATGCCATGATCTTAGTTTTTTTGATGTTGAGCTTCAAGCCCACTTTTGCGCTCTCCTCTTTTACTCTGAGCAGGAGGCTCTTTAGGTCCTCTTCACTTTCTGCCATTAGAGTGGTATCGTCTGCATATCTGAGGTTGTTGATCTTTTCCCCAGCAATCTTAATTCCCGCTTGTGATTCATCTAGGCCAGCATTTCGCATGATGTACTCTGCATATATATTAAATAAGCAAGGTGACAATATACATCCTTGTCGTACTCCTTTTCCTATGCTAAACCAATCAGTTGTTCCATATCCGGTTCTAATTGTCGCTTCTTGACCCTTATACAGGTTTCTCAAGAGACATGTGAGGTGGTCTGGTACTCCCATCTCTTTAAGGACCTGCCACAAATCCAACATGGCTCCTCTTCAATGCTCCCTTTAAGCTGTGGAGTATTGTGAGCAAAAATTCTCCTTTGTGAGCTACTGGCAGTAAAGTTGTGAGGGAGCGATTCGGCTACTGCATAAATTAGTCTGCCCTGGAGCCCTCCTTCCTGAGCGAAGACAAAAATGTGTGAGCTGGAGGCTAAAAAGCTGTGAGATAGCTCACACTAACTCAGCTTAGAGGGAACACCGCAGTCCTCTTATGTTCTTATGTGGAGGAAGGGAGGCTGTGTTACTATATAAGCACTATAGTCAAATCATTCTCCGTATATATGTGCCGTCAAGTCGCAATTGACTTGTGGCGACCCCAGCAAGGGGCTTCTAAGGCAAGTGAGAAGCAGAGGTGGTTTGCCATGGCCTTCCTCTGCAGAGTCTTCCTTGGAAGTCTCCCTTCCAAGTACTGACCCTGCCTAGCTTCCAACAAGATCGGGCCCTACCATGCCATCTTCCCTCCCCAAATTATTCTAGAGTTTCGTTATTTTTGTAGGACAAATTGCCATGGAGAGCCAGCATGGTATGGTTAAGAACAGCAGACTCTAATCTGGAGAGCTGGGTGTGATTCCCCACTCCTCCACATGAAGCCCTGCTGGGCGATCTTGGGCCAGTCACAGTTCTGTCAGAACTCTCTCAGTCCTCAGTCTCTTAGCTGCCTGTTGTGGGGAGAGGAGGGGAAGGTGACCGTAGGCCGCTTTGAGACGCCTTAAGGTATAGAAAGGTAAAGGTAAAGGTTCCCTTGCTCGAAAGCCAGTCAAATCCGACTCTAGGGTTGCGATGCTCATCTCCGTTTCAAAGCCGAAGAGCCAGCGCTGTCCAAAGACATTTCCGTGGTCATGTGGCCGGCATGACTAAACACCAAGGCACATGGAACGTTGTAAAAACCTACTTTTTGTCATCTTCAAATCGTCCTCTCTGGGAAACTTACCAATATCCCATCCGTGCTGTCTTCACTTTGTAAGATATTGCTCCACAGATCATCTTGCGTGCCCCATGGGTTTCATGCAATATTGGGTACCCACTAGCAATGCTCCCTCTAAGCTGTGCAGTCCTGTGAGCAAAAAAAATCTACTTTGTGAGCTACTGGCATTAAAGTTGTGAGGGAGCGATTTGGCCGCTGTGTGAATTAGTTTGCCCCGGAGCCATCCCTTCCTGAGCAGAGACAAAAATGTGTGAGCCGGAGGCTAAAGAACTGTGAGCTGGCTCACACTAGCCCAGCTCAGGGGGAACACTGCCCACTTGGGTTTGGCCTGTCTCACGCAGTTTCTCTTCTCAGGAAAGGTGCCAATCGCAAGTGCGGGTCCTGAAGATACGGCAACGGGCCCCGTGTCGATGGGCCAGAGCCCGAGTGCCCACAAGAAGGATCATCCCCTCAGCAAGACAAAGTCCTCGGGGCCAGTACGCACCCTCTCGATGAAGATGAAGAAGCTGCCGGAGCTGAGGCGAAGGCTCAGTCTGCGCAGCTTCCGTCCCCGGGGGCAGGAGGCCGAGGGGAGCTCATCCCCCAAGGAGTCGCGCAACGTCATCAGCCGCTACCACCTGGACAGCAGTGTGGCTTCTCGGCATCACCCGAGCCAAGGGGACGGCTTGAGCGATGGCGATTCCCCGGAGCTCCCGGCCAAGACGGACGCACGCTTGGGCCTTGAAGGCGTCTCCTTCCAGCCATACAGATTTGCAGAGCGTCCCGGTTGTCCGCCGCATCTCTCCGGCCTGGTCAGCATCCACCTGCTGGGGGTGCAGGATTTTCGGCCCCCCAGAGCTGAAGCCAAGGAGGTCTTCTGTGCCCTCCAGGTGGACTCTGTCCACAAGGCCCGCACGGCTCTGCTCCCATGCCGGACGGCCTTCCTCAGCCTCAACCATTCTTTCCAGCTGGAACTCGAAGACGCCCGCCTCCTCAAAATCGTGGTCTTCTCCTGCGGTCCTGCAGCGCAGAGGAACCGTGTCTGCTGCTGTGGCACCATCCTTCTTCCCCACGTTTTTCAAGGTAAGGTGAGCCTCAAGAACAGGAGGACATATTGGAGTTAACACACAAGCAGGTGCCGGTGTGATGGAGAGGCAAAAGTCTCTTTCTGTGAGTCCCCAAATCACCTAAAGGCCTGTTTGGTGTGTGTGCAGAACTGGCTAATAGCCCGTCAGGAGTCATTGAAGCTTGAGGGAGCCAGATGGGAGGGCTGAGTGGAAAAGAAAAACCTGTTAAATTCCCAGTTGAGCCAAAGAGGGTTTGTACCTTCATAGGGGATAGACTGGAACAAATCCTTCCTCGGGTGACTTGGTATGTCTCAGAGCCTGGCTTTTGGGATAAAGCAGGCCATCTTCAGTGGAAGAAATCCTTCCTCAGGAGACTTGGTACATCTCAGAGCCTGGCTTTTGGAATAAAAAAGGTAAAGGTAAAGGTTTCCCTTGCTCGAAAGCCAGTCGAATCTAACTCTGGGGGCAGAGTTGTTGCAAAGAACAACAAGACTTCGCCATACGGTGCCTGTTAGGCTAGTCCCTTCCCTTCATTGTATGTGTGGCCCTAGGTAGGATAAGAACATAAGAACATAAGAGATGCCAATGTTGGATCAGGCCAAAGGCCCATCCAGTCCAACACTCTGTATCACACAGTGGCCAGAAATACCAGGTGCCCTCAGGAGGTCCACCAGTGGGGCCAGGACATTAGAAGCCCTCTTACTGTTGACCCCCCCCAAGCACCAAGATGACAGAGAATCACTTGCCCCAGAGTCCCTATCTATACCTTGTGGCTAATAGCCACTGATGGACCTCTGCTCCGTATGCTTATCTAATTCCCTCATGACGCCATCCATGCTTGTAGCTGCCACCACTTCCTGTGGCAGTGAATTCCAAGTGTTAATCACTCTTTGGGTGAAGAAGTACTTCCTCTTATCGGTTCTAACCCGACCGCTCAGCAATTTCATGGAGTGCCCACGAGTTCTTGTATTTTGAGAAAGGGAGAAAAGTACCTCTTTCTCTACCTGCTCTTTCCCATGCATAATCTTATAAACCTCAATCATGTCACCCCTCAGTCGTCGTTTCTCCACGCTAAAGAGCCCTAAGCGCCAACCTTTCCTCATAGGGAAAGTGTTCCAACCCCTTTATCATTCGAGTTGCCCTTTTCTGCACTTTTTCCAAAGCTATAATATCCTTTTTAAGGTGTGGTGACCAGAATTGCACACAGTATTCCAAATGAGGTCGCACCATTGATTTATATAGCGGCATTATGATATTGGCTGATCTGTTTACAATACCCTTCCTAATAATCCCCAGCATAGCATTGGCCTTCTTTATTGCAGTCACACACTGTCTCGACATCTTCAGTGAGTTATCTACTACAACTCCAAGATCTCTCTCTTGATCAGTCTCTGCCAGTTCAGACCCCATCAACGTGTATTTATAGTTAGGATTTTTGGCTCCAATGTGCATCACCTTGCACTTGGCCACATTGAACCCCATTTGCCATGTTGACGCCCACTCGCCCAAAATTGACAGATCCCTTTGGAGTGCCTCACAATCCTCACTGGTTTTCACCACCCTGAACAACTTCGTATCATCCGCAAATTTAGCCACTTCACTGCTTACTCCCAACTCCAAATCATTAATGAACAAGTTAAAAAGCAGTGGACCAAGTACTGATCCCTGCGGTACCCCACTGCTTACCCCCCTCCACTGAGAGAACTGCCCATTTATACTCACTCTCTGTTTTCTATTAATTAGCCAGTTTTTGATCCATAAAAGGACTTGTCCTTTTATCCCATGATTTTTGAGCTTACTTAGGAGCCTTTGATGAGGAACTTTATCAAAAGCTTTCTGGAAGTCAAGGTAAACAATATCTATTGGATCCCCCTTGTCCACATGTATTGTATAATGTATTGTATAATGTATTGTATAATGTATTGTATAATGTAATGTAAACCGCTCAGAGCCCTTAGGGGGTGAGCGGTATATAAATTGAATGGGGAAAAAACCCTAATTGGATGGGTTCATTCGGCCAGAGATGGTTGGCTGGTTGGTGGGTTGGAGAAAAGCAACATGGTAGTCCTTACAGTGAGAGCCAGTTTGGTGCAGAGGTTAGGAGCACGGAGTCTCATCTGGGAGAACCGGGTTTGATTCCCCACTCCCCCACATGCAGCTGCTGGTGTGACCTTGGGTCAATCACAAGTTCTCTCAGAGCTGTTCTCTCAGGAGCAGTTCTCTCAGAGCTCTCTCAGCCCCACCTACCTCACAGGGTGTCTGTTGTGGGGAGGGGAAGGGAGAGGAGGTTGAAAGCCGCTCTGAGACTCCTTCTGGTAGTGAAGGGCGGGGTACAAATCCAATCCCCTCCTCTTCTTCCTCCTCCTCCTCCTCCCCCTCCTCCTCCCGCCTCTCCCGTCTTTCAGGCTCCAGGTCTCAGCAGCTGGCCGTGCAGCTACAGCCGCGGGGACTCCTCTATCTCAAGCTCACCCTCCTGGATCAGCGGGAGCTGGCCAGCAGCGCTCGAGAGCCACAAGTCTTTGGGGTCAAGCTGAGCCAGCTGGTGGAGAGGGAGAGGGCCGCCGTCAGAGTGCCGCTGCTGATACAGAAGTGCGTGGATCAGATCGAGAAACGAGGACTGAAGGTGAGCGGCCCCGCCCGGTCCTGGCAAACCGGAAGATGCGGAATGGGCTGCTAAGGCTGTTGGGAGAAGCATTAGCTGAGCGCCCTCTCTGTCTAGGTGTGTCTGCATGTGTGCCACCTACAGCAGCCTTAGGGGGCTTTCAAGGCAAGGTGGTTTTGCCCTTGCCTGCCTCTGCACAGCAACCCTGGACTTCTCCAGAGGTCTCCCATCCAAGGACTAACCCAGGACGACCTTTCTTAGCTTCTGGGATCTGATGAGACGGGGCTGGCCTGGGCCATTCAGGGCAGGACCTCCGTCTAAGTACCTGGGCCAATTAGGATGGGAGAGGTCTGTCTTCTTCTCTCACCAGACAACAGAATCCCCCATCTTCTCTTGCCTGGAGGGACACCAGTTTGCCCTGGTGACCAGCATTGTTCTGCTTGTAGGTTGTGGGTCTGTATCGCTTGTGTGGCTCCGCGGTGGTGAAGAAGGAGCTGCG
>NW_015167668.1:84009-90438 GCF_001447785.1 Gekko japonicus
CGAACTCCCGGGCGCAGTTCCCTTGACAGCCAGCAGGTCCCTCGTTGGTGCCCTTCTGAGTTTGGTGCTGGTTGAAGCCGATGCTCTCACTGGATGACTTCCAGCTCCCATACCGGTCGGAGGGTGAAGCGACATGAGACTTTTAAAATGATTATTATAAATATACAAAAATCACAAACGTAAATATTGTGGAAGACTGACTAACTTCCAACTTTGGAATTCGTTTAATTATTTCTATACATAATTTGAGGTGATTGATAATAAGGTCCAGTATGTGAACCAGTCTGGTTTAGTGGTTAAGAGCACGGACTCTAATCTGGTAGAACCAGGTTTGAGTGCTGATTTAGAAAGGCTGAGGTCTTGTTTTTCTGTTCCCCGCCCCAGGCATCCTGAAAGACTATTTGCGTGAGCTGCCCACGCCCCTCATCACCAGCCATCTCTACCAGGTGGTACTAGAGGCTATGTCGAATCGGGCAGCAGGCCAAGATGTCGAGGAGACGACGGGGCTTTTGGATTGCTTGCCAGAGGCTGAGAAGGTAAGAGCCCAAGACATGCTTCAAGTTTCCCTTTTCCCCTGAGGTCTGTTGATTCCTTTGTCTGTCCTCTCTGATGGGGGCCAAGAATAACTTCCTACAATGTGACATAGGGTTGGTTGGCCAGAACGGAGGTGCCATTTGGCATACAAATCCAAGGACAGGATTTGCAAGGACAGGATCGCAATTCATTGCAGGCCTTCTAGTGGCAGAGAGCCCTTCAGAATAGATATTACTTGTAAGCAGACAATATATATTAGTTGTAAGCACCAAACAGCAGAGCCATACCATCAATAAATAAATAAATACCGAACAGCAGAAAGCGTGGATTACAGTTCACGCTAGGGACCAAACATGCTCTGTATGGGTGCAATTTGGCATACAAATCGCATTCCCTGAGACTTCCGAGGCCCCATTCAGGTTCTCAGCTTATTCACTCTCCACACACATTATAGGCAGTGTGTGGCGTCCTTACTATTTGGGGAGACTGTTTTTCCTTTAAACCACCCTCTGTGTATATAAACATGGTAGTTTTCTGCTGTCATTAGGAATTAAAAAATCCAATTCTCTCTCTTTTGGTAGTATGACCCAGGGTCTGGGCACTTCAGAGGACTATGTGGCCCTGAGGAAGGACTATTCTGATTTCTGGGATATGTTTAAACAAAAATTGATTTCTTGAATAAAGAACAAAATAGGTTTCTGGTTATCTTGAACGGTTTCTGGAAAAAGGAACTTGTAAATATAACTGGCAAGGTGTCACACACAGTCTCTCCGACACCAAAATTCCACACTGACAGGCTTCTCTCTCTTATATATGTAGCCACACTGGCTAAGCTCTTTGTCTTAGGGACACAAGATAAAACAGTTGTCTAACCACACAGTTTAAACACTACTTGTTTCTTTGCCATATAGACTCTCTCACACAGACTCTCTTCATAGCTCTTCCACACTTCACTTTCCAGAAGCTCATACACAGAACTCTGTCATAAAACACACACACAGATTCCTCTCAGAATATCTCCTCCCACACTCTCAGTCACCAGCAATGTTCCCTCTAAGCTGAGTTAGTGTGAGCTAGCTCACAGTTCTTTATCCTCCGGCTCAGACATTTTTGTCTTGGCTCAGCAGCCAAATCACCTGCTCGCAACTTTAACGCCGGTAGCTCACAAAGTCAAATTTTTGCTCACAGGACTCCACAGCTTAGAGGGAACATTGGTCACCAGCCAATCAAATCACACTCATCTCCCCCTATCACCCTCCTTGCATTACTGCAGTCAAACTAACATTTAAAGGAACACACACACCCTTTATTTGAGACGCTCCCCAAGTTTTCGGAGCGTTGCCATTTGCTTGAGCCGCTGCAACCCGAGTCTTCCGTTTTCCAGGCAACCCTGCGGCTGCTGCTGGACCACCTCAGCTTGGTCGCTGCCTTTTACGACTTCAACCGCATGAACGCCCAGAACCTGGCTGTGTGCTTCGGGCCCGTCCTGCTCAGCCAGGGACCCGGGAGGACCGGGGACCACAGCCTCGACTCCCAGCAGCACTTGACCGCTTCCAGCACCGTGGACTTCAAGCACCACATCGAAGTGCTGCATTACCTGTTGCAGGCCTGGCCGGGTGAGCAAACCACAGGCGGGGCGGTACGAGGGGGAGGTGTGCAGGGCTCCAGGGTCCTGACATATGGGAAAGGCCTGTGGCTCAGTGACAGATCATCCGCTTGGCATGTGGAAGGTCCCGGGTTCAGTCCCCGGCCTCTCCAGTTAAAAGGACCAGGTAGGCGGGGATGTGAAAGACCTCCGCCTGAGACCCTGGAGAGCGGTAAAGGGGGGCTGTGGCTCAGCGGTGGAGCATGTGCTTGGCATGCAGAGGGTCCCAGGTTCAATCCCCGGCATCTCCAGTTAAAAGGACCAGGTAGGAGATGTGAAAGAACGCCGCCTGAGACCCTGGAGAGAAGAAGAAGAGATTGGATTTATATTCCACCCTTCACTACCCAAAGGAGTCTCAGAGCGGCTTACAAACCCCTTACCCTTACCCTCCCCACAACAGACAGCCTGTGAGGTCGGTGGGGCTGAGAGAGCTCTTGACAGAAACTGCTCTTTTTCAAGGACAGCTCTTATCAGAACTGTGGCTTGCCCAAGGTCATCCAGCAGGTGCATGTGGAGGAGTGGGGAATCAAACCTGGTTCTCCCAGATTAGAGTCCAGGCTCCTAACCACTGCACCAAACTGGCTTTGTAAAGGGGGGCCGTGGCTCAATGGTAGAACATCTGCCCAGGGTCTCAGATTCAATCCCCGGCATCTCCAGTTAAAAGGACCAGGTAGGAGGTGATGTGAAAGACACTGGGAAAGAGGCGTGAGAGAATAAAACCAACACTGTCGGCAGCTGCTGCTGAAGCAGAATTATTTTAACCTGCCCAGTCAATGGGATCTCAAGTGGCCAATCAAAGATCCCGCTGGGTGAGTGCCCCACCTAGCACCACCCACTTTCTAAAACCACTTGGTAGGCACTAGGAAAAGTGTCAGAGGGCATGAGGGTGCCCCCTGCCACCACAGTGGTGGCCTCCAATATACAGACGAACAAACATTAGCGTAACCAGGTCGGTTGATATGAAGCAAAGCCTTCCCCCCCACCCACCAAGCCCCCTAGATAGATAGACAGACATACAGACAGACAGATAGATAGATTCTAGTTATTTATTGAGAGCCAGTGTGGTATAGTGGTTAGGAGCATGGACTCTAATCTGGGAGAACCGGGTTTGATTTCCCATCTTCTCCACATGCAGCTGCTGGTGTGACCTTGGGTCAGTCACAAGTTCTCTCAGAGCTGTTCTCTCAAGGGCAGTTCTCGAGAGAGCTCTCTCAGCCCCACCTACCTCATAGGGTGTCTGTTGTGGGGAGGGGAAGAGATTGTCAGCTGCTCTGAGACTCCTTTGGGTAGTGAAGGTCGGGGTATAAATCCAATCTCTTCTTCTTGGTTTTGAATCCTGGCACCCCACTTTAGAAATTAGCCCCGGAGTCCTATGCAGATGTGCCCTTTTTAGTCTCAGATTTTTTCAGTTCTTACGTTCGGAAATCCAGCTACCCCTTGTTCCGTACCGGCAGGGCCGGCCCCAGCTTATTTTGCACCCTAGGCAAGGATCCCTTCTGGCGCTCGCTGTGCGCCACCCCCTCCCCCCCGTGCATTGCCCCCCGTGCTGGTTAGGGCTGCCGCCCTCCCTCGGGTGCTGCTGCTGCCACACTGACTGACCCACTTTGCCCAGCTGCTGCCTCGCCCAGCGCCTTTCCCGGTTCCTGCCTCCCACAGGCTGGTAGGTCGCAGGAATGGGCCACGCTAGGTAGGGGGGCTTTTGGCGGGGGGCCGGGTGCAGTTTGGTGCCCCTAAGGGCCGGCCCACTCTAGGCGAAGGCCTAGTTCGCCTAGTGAGCGAGCCGGCCCTGCATACCAGACTGCTTAACTTACTCTCCCTTTCCCTCTGTAGCTCAGCGCAGGATGGCGGAAGCAGACGAGCACATCCTGCCCAGCGAGCGTGCCCCGTGCCCCCTTTCTCTGGACCTGCCACGGCAGCGGCCCGCCGTAGTGGTTCGGAGCCATTCGAGAGGCCCGGAAAGTCCTCCCAGTAACCGCTACGCCGGGGATTGGAGCGTCTGTGGGCAGCAGCTATTGCTGGAGCCCCCCCGGGGAAGCGGCGGCCCAGACGAGGCTGCCGGGAGCGAGAGCGACAATGAGGACAACCAAGAGGTGGCCCCGAGAGACAGTCTGACGTGCCGGGGGCAGAGCATCTTCCTGGACTCCTTTGCCTTGGTGGAAGACCCCGAAGCGGCCTTCAGCCCGAGGATTAGTCTGAAGGATTTCGATGCCCTCCTGCTGGACCTGGACAAGGAGCTCTGCAAACAGATCAACGTCTGCCTGTGACCCCCTTTTTCTCAGGACGTCAGAGTGGAACCCAGGAAACCTCCATATCTTTCGGTGTCTTGTGGAAGAACTTGGCCAATGTATGTTGGGAGCTCATTGCTGACAGACATAAAACTTCCAGTTATAAAAGTCTCCGTTCTCTAAAGACCAAAGAATTGTATTGGAGCAGGATAGGAATGTGCCAAAGCCTCTCTAAAGGTCTTGTTCACTTGAATAGTCTGGAAGGGGGGGGGAACATTTATAAAACTAGAACCAATTTAGAGTCCAGTGGCACCTTTAAGACCAACAAAGGTTTATTCAAGGTATGAGCACACTTATTCAAATAGGTCAAGATGGAAGGTAAGGTGCAAACTTATAGACAGGCTGAACAGCTAATTAACATGCAACATGATGAAGATGTTTTAAGATATGCGAAGACAAAACTAAATAACAAGCTGTGGTGTCCTTGCTTGTAGGGGAAATGAGTACATAAACTTGGTAGTTTTCTGCTGCCACCAGGAATTAAAAATTCCAAATCTCTCTCTTTTGGTAGAATGACCCAGGGTCTGGGCACTTCAAAAAATGATTTATTTAATAAAGAACAAAAATATTTTGAACTGTTGCTGATGAAAGGAACTTGTAAATATAACTGGCAAAGCTTGGTGTCACAAACAGTATCTCAAAGTCCCAAAACTCCACTCTGACAGGCGTAGACACTCATTCTAATCTCTCTCTCTCTCTCATATATATATAGCCACACAGTCTGAACTCTTTGTCTTATTCACACAGAATAGACTCAAAACTCATATTCACAGAGACTAAACCGTTTGTCTTTTTCACACATAATAGACTCAAAAACTCCCATAGTCACACAGACTATGCTCTCTCTTCAAACTTCACAGACAGAATCACTCTCATAGACACCCCTCCTCCCACACTCTCAGTCATCAGCCAATCACATCACACTTGTCTCTCTCCCACTCTTCTCATAATACATAACACAAGCTAAGGTTATAAGGCTTGTTATTTAGTTTTGTCTTCGCGTATCTTAAAACATCTTCATCATGTTGCACGTTAATTTGCTGTCCAGCCTGTTTTATAAGTCTGAGCCTTACCTGCCATTCCAATGAATTTAAAAAAGGGTGCCTGCACATGGAAGCTCGTACCTTGAATAAACCTTTGTTGGTCTTAGAGGTGTCACCGGACTCTAAATTTGTTCTACTGCTTCAGACCAACACGGCTGACCACCTGGATCTATTTATAAAACTATGTGATCAAAAAGAAAGGAAAAGAAGTCACAAGGGAGAACCGTGCCTTGGTTTGTCCACATATATCAGATTTGGTGCCAGAAATAAGTTGTCCCTTTTAAGAAGAGGAGGAGGAGATTGGATTTATACCCCGCCCTTCACTACCCAAAGGAGTCTCAGAGCGGCTTACAAACTCCTTTCCCTTCCCCTCCCCACAACAGACACCTTGTGAGGTAGAGACTTTGATAAAGAAGGATTTTGCAGCTTTGTTTTGATTGTTTCATTATAGATCGTTTTGGACCTGTTTCTTAGATTTGACTTGTGGATTCCGGAGAACCTTCAGGAGGAAGAGAAGAGGGACCAGAAAGCCTCTTGAACACTATCTGAGAAGAGTGGGTTGAGTTCTTTGGTGCCCATGTGTGAAAAAATGTAGATTAGTTACGCTCACTTTCTCTCCCCAACGGGGACCCAAAGCGGTTTCACCATCATTCCCGTCTTCCCCGTCATCTCCTTGCAAACAGCAACCCTGTGGGGTAGGTTAGTGTGAGAGAGAATGCCTGGCCCGAGGAGGCCCGAGAAGCTCCCGCGGCAGAGTGAGGAGGACTCAGAGCTGGGCTCGGTGGCCTTTTCTAGAGGGCGTCTTCATCAGATGTCGCGGGGGAGCTAGGGCAGGGCGTCATATGCATGCTTTTTGCTTTGTGTTCGTGTGCTCTTATGTTCAATAAACCAGTAATATTTGCAAATCTTAATAACTTGCATG
>NW_015167668.1:90498-101766 GCF_001447785.1 Gekko japonicus
ACCCCAATTTTTTTTCTTAAACCCCCCCCAATAACATTTTTTCACTCTAGAAGCTTGAAAGAGCCTCTTTCTCTTTTGCTCTAAAAGCTTGGAAAAGGATGTAGGTTTTTCTCTCTCTAGAAGCTCAAAGACTGTTTTTTCATTCTACAAACTCCAAAAAGTCTTTTTTAAAAAAACTCTAGATCAGGGGTGTCAAACATGCGGCCCCGGGGGCCAGATCAGGCCCTTAGAGGGCTTCTCTCAGGCCTGCAGTGGAAGTGGCTGTCTTCTGCTTCTTCTTCCAGTTCTGCTGCTGCTGCATCATCGTAGGTTTGCAGCTTACAGGTACACACCTGAACAGCATACTCAAGATTGCAACGGCACAGGCGCTTTGATGCAATAATTCAGAGCAAGAGGTGTCAGTTATCAGGCACTGTTAAATAAACAAAATATTGCAAGAGTGCTAATGTTTTAAGCATGTTTTTATTTTAAGTAAAAAAAACAAACTCGCATTTGTGTCCTTTATAAAGTTTATAGTAGTATACTTTATTGTCATTGTACATAGTACAATGAAATTAAAGATGCAATCATTTCAGTGATCTACAGCCATACTCATATACACACACACCATTCACTACTGTCCCATAACTCCTTTAAGGTTCACATAACAACTTAAAACCACCAATGTCACCCAAATTCCAATTTCATACAGCATTTAAGGCAATAATAGCTCTCGAATAAAAAGTATTTTTTAATCTATTTGGCCTTGCTTTAATTGTCCTATATCTTCTGCCCGAAGGCAGCAGTTCAAACAGGGAATGTTCAGGATGTGACAAGTCCTGCAAAATGTTCTTTGCTTTTTTCAAACATCGAGAGCTATACAATTCCTCCAGGGATGGGAGAGGGCAGCCAATGATCTTCTGGGCTGTAATAACAACTCTCTGGAGTGCTTTCCTACCACTCGTTCTCCACCAATAACCAGTGGCTGGATGTCCGTTTTATTCCTCTTATAGTCCACTACCAATTCCTTGGTCTTGGTGGTGTTGAGGATCAGATTATTTTCCCTAGACCACACACAAAGCCGTTCCACCTCATCCCGGTAAGCAGACTCATCATTCCCAGAGATGAGCCCCACCACAGTGGTGTCATCAGCAAACTTAATGATGGTGTTACTGGGGTGGGTGGAGGTACAGTCCTGCGTATAGAGGGTATAGAACAAGGGGCTCAACACACAGCCTTGTGGAGAACCGGTATTAAGGCTATGGACATGTAGGACCCTACCCTAACCCTCTAGGGCCGTGACGTCAAGAAGTTCAAAATCCAGAAGCATATGGAGCTGGAGAGTCCAAGGCCCTCCAATTTGGACACTAATCTATATGGGAGGATGGTATTAAAGGCAGAACTAAAATCCACAAACAACAGGCTCACATAACTCCCCGCCTGCTCCAGATGTGACAGAGTAGTATGGAGAGTGGTAGTGATGGCATCCTCTGTGGATCCGTTTGCCTTATATGCAAACTGATGACTATCCAATGTAGATGGAAGGCATGAAACAATGTGACTACGTACCAATTTCTCAAAACACTTCATCACAACCGGAGTGAGTGCAACTGGTCTATAGTCCTTTAGACTACTGATTGTAGATTGTAGGTATCTCTGCTACCTGGCATTACATTTTATGACACGCACATGGCCTGGCCCAACAAGGTCTCATTTATGTCAGATCCGGCCCTCGTAAGGAATGAGTTCGACACCCCTGCTCTAGATAGCCCACCGGGGTTGTTTTCTTCACTCTAGAAGGGGAGGCTGCTCTCATTCCAGCAGTTCTTTCCAAGACTCTGCTGTTCTCTCCCTGGCCGGAGGGAAGCTTCCCCAGGCCCCAGAATGGGAGAGGAGGGGGAGGTTGCGCCAGCCTCCTCCCTGGGCTGTTTGTGGAGCCACCCTTTTACATGCAGGTATGGCACCCCTCCCTGTCCCAGGTGGCCCTCCCATCATCCCAAGGTAAGGTGTGGCCTCCCTGGCTGGCACCTAGAGATCTCCTTGCTATTACAATGGACCTCCAGATAAGAACATCCGAAGAGCCCTGCTGGATCAGACCAGTGAGGGTCCACCTAGACCAGCCTCCTGTCTCACACAGTGGCCAACCAGTTCCTCTGGACAGCCAACAACAGGGCAGAGAGGCCGAGGCCTTCCCCTGATGTTAAGAACATAAGAAAAGCTCTGCTGGATCAGACAGGTGGTCCATCTAGTCCAGCATCCTGTCTCACACAGTGGCCAAGCAGTTCCTCTGGAGGGCCAACAACAGGGCAGAGGCCGAGGTCTTCCCCTCATAAGAACTTAAGAAGAGTTCACCTGGATCAGACCAGTGGTCCACCTAGTCCAGCCTCCTGTCTCACACAGGGGCCAGTCAGCTCCTCTCGAGGGCTCACCTGGATCAGACCAGTGAGGGTCCACCTAGTCCAGCCTCCTGTCTCACACAGGGGCCAGTCAGCTCCTCTCGAGGGCTAATGTCAAGAGCGCAGAGGCCGATGCCTTCATAAGAACATCCGAAGACCAGTGTTCCCTCTAAGCTGAGTTAGTGTGAGCTAGCTCACAGGTTTTTAGCCTCTGGCTCACACATTTTTGTCTTAGCTCAGGAAGAATGGCTCCAGAGCAGACTAATTTATGCGGTAGCCAAATCACTTGCTCACAATTTTAATGCCAGTAGCTCACAAAGGAGAATTTTTGCTCACCTGGCACAATGCCTTCTCTGGTGTTGCTGTCCCACCCAAATGTATGGCACAGGCAAGAGATGGATGAGACGGACCCCCCTAGTGTGCGTTTGGGGGGGGGGGGTGGAGCAACAGTAGGGGCACCATTCCAAGGCAGCCTGGCTAGGGCCTATGGAGGAGAGGCCGTACCATGATATGAAGCCCCCCCTTCACCTACCTCAACTTTGGAATGTCCCTCAATAGAAGCTGAGATCACTTCTCTGAATTCCTTCCAAGTGGGTTTCAAGACCTGCCTTTTCTGGAAGACCCAAGATGAGACGGACCCCCCTAGTGTGCGTTTGGGGGGTGGGGTGGAGCAACGGTAGGGGCACCATTCCAGGGCAGCCTGGCTAGTGCCTATGGAGGAGAGGCAGTACCATGGTATGAAGGCCCCCCTTCACCTACCTCAACTTTGGAATGTCCCTCAATAGAAGCTGAGATCACTTCTCTGAATTCCTTCCAAGTGGGTTTCAAGACCTGCCTTTTCTGGAAGACCCAAGTTCAAGCAGTAGGGTGCAGAAGAAAGTCGGAGTCCAAGTGGCGCCTTTAAGACCATCAAAGTTTAATTCTAGGTATAAGCTTTCGTGTGCCTGCAGAAGCATGCACACAAAATCTTATACCCAAAATTAAACTTTGTTGGCTTTTAAAAAGTGCCATGGCCGGACTTTTTTCTGTTGCTTCAGACCAACACGGCTACCCCAACTGAAGCAGTAAAATGTGCACAGGTGGAGCAGCCTATGGCGCTTTGTGTTTTAACAGCTCTTTTGTGAGTGTATTCCTGGAAGTCATGGCTGACTACGGCCAACCCCTAGTGGGGCTGGGACATTTCAGAGAGCTGGCTTACTATTACCTGCCTCTGCATTCCTTGGAGGTCTCCCTTTCAAGTACCTACACAGGTCGGGGCAACAACTCTTCTTTTTAACTGGATTAGTATTTACCTTATTGATTTGTAAGCCACCTTGGGGAAATTTAGCTGAATGGTTGCAAATATGGAGTATGGCCCCCAATTTCAGGGGCACAGTGTTAACATTCCTTTATGCTACTAGTACTTGACACAATTCCCAAATTTTACAGCAGTATGTACTGTAACATGCAATGAAAATGCAAGAAACCACGGTTTAAAAAGATCAGTGTTTAATATATGAAGTTCTTCGTTGCCAAACACACTGGATATACAGTATTCTTTTAAAACACATGCTTTAAGATGCCAACAGAACTTTCAGGTACAATTCTACAACAGCTGACGCTAGCTTATCTTTTTGATAAGAACAACTAATTCCATCAAGTTAACTGAGCCCCTGGAAACAAACCACTTGTCCTAATGGCTGCATTCAGCTAAGTACTATTTCCACGTGACTTGGTAGCAATCCTGAGCGGGAGCCATAACAAAGTCTATTTCAGTAAAACAAACTGTAGTCTAGTATGGAAACTTCTTTAAAGCCGGACAAGGGTCTATGTTCCACAAAGACAGATGCGTCCGCAGATGGGCTAGCTCGTTACGTTTCGGCAATTTAGTCGCAAAATTCAAGCTGCTTACGTGGCCGTCCTGGGAACTTGCGTATGACCAAGCGGAATTACTTTATACAGAGGGTAGTTTCCATATCACCAAGATCAACAGGACTCTACAAAAATATTACAGAATATGCAATTAGCAATTCAGATAAATGGTTTCAGAATTTAGGATAAAGAGCGTTTCATCCACAAACTGCTTCTATTCTTCAGAACAAACATGCATCGTCGTTTTTATTCTGCAGTAAAGTCTCAATTGGGCAGCCTGTTTGCAGCATCAGTTGCATGAAGGGATAATAAGAGTTAATACCGTTTCCCTGAAAATAAGCCCTACCCCAAAAATAAGCCCTAGCAGGATTTCTATGCATTTGTGGTATAAGCCTTCGTGTGTCTTCTTGAGAAAAAATAAATATAAGACAGTGTCTTATTTTCGGGGAAACACGGTAGATGTGAGAACTGAGTGATTTAGCATGTGTAGTGAGATAAGAACCCTATATCTTGGTTAAGCCCTGGGAGTTCCATTATCCTGCATATTGTAATAATTTATAATTATGCAACCTCCCATTCTAGTCTGTTTTGAAATTCCTTTTCAATAAAAACAGCTACTTTAAGGTCCCCCCACTAAAATGTTCTCCGTTTTGGAAAGTATTGTCATTAATCCAGAACACAGCTATTAAAGTTGTTCTGGCACATCAGGCTGATGAACTGTGTTGTGTGCACCAATTAGGTCACAAGGAGATTAATGTTAACCAGGTACTTTCTGTGCCCCTGTGGTATACTGTAAACGTTTCTATAATTTGCCTTCACACTGTAAGTGTCTAAAGTTAAAGTCACAATGGGAAATCAAAACTTAGCAGGCTCAAATCTTGTCAGTCTAGCCACGCTGCTAGGATCTGTACACCATTTAAACTGGGCATCATTTTAAGATTTTTGCTAGCTATATTAGCAGCAAAATTTCTGGGGCTCGGAGCCTGGCTTGTTGATTACACTCATGCTGGTCCAAAAGACAAATCCCCAAAGCCTTGAAAAGCTCACACACTTACATGCCACAGAGTTGACATTACACAGCCTGCGTTCTTCACTACAGTTTGGTGTAGTGGTTAAGTGCGCGGACTCTAATCTGGGAGAACCGGGTTTGATTCCCCACTCCTCCACTTGCACTGGCTGGCTGGATGACCTTGGGCAAGCCATAGCTCTGATAAGAGCTGTTCTTGAAACAGAGCAGTTTCTGTCAAGAGCTTTCAGCCCCACCTACCTCACAGGGTGCCTGTTGTGGGGAGGGAAAGGGAAAGGAGTTTGTAAGCCGCCCTGAGAAGGGCGGGGTATAAATCCAAATCTCCTCTTCTTCTCTTCTTATAAAAATGCATATATTGCTTAGATAGCCATTACATTGTGCTAATACTTTATGCTACCTCGGGGAACATATTTAACTATAAAATATTAAATACGGCTTTAATTGTTTTACAGAAAGGCATATTAAGTTATTTACAGCATGGACAGCTTCAAGAGGGAATTGGATAAGCATCTGGAGCAGAGGTCCATCAGTGGCTATTAGCCACAAGGTATAGATAGGGACTCTTAGGCTGGGGCAAGGGATGCTCTGTATTCTTGGTGCTGGGGTTGGGGTGGGGGGACAACGGTGGGAGGGCTCCTAGTGTCCTGGCCCCACTGGTGGACCTCCTGGTGGCTCCTGGCATTTCTGGCCACTGTGTGACAGAGTGTTGGACTGGATGGGCTACTGGCCTGATCCAACATTGGCTTCTCTTATGTTCTTATTCGTATCCTATCTTTCTCTTTCCACTTGTCTCACTTAGCTTATGGAAGGTGCCTTCAGATCACAGCTCGTAAACTAGTTTACGCTTTGCTGTTGAGCGAGTAGAAAACAGTTACTTCAACAGAACAGTTTGGGCATCAGCAGATAAAGCTGAACAGTTTATAACCCCCTGTGACGACCCCTTAATATATGGGGAGGTCTGGTTTCCCTTTAAAAGTGTTCTTTATTTTGTTCTACTAGGGTATATCCGGCTGCTACCAGGAAATTTAAGGCTTTCCAAACCTTTATGCCTTTAGTGCGATCTGGCCTTTAAAGCTAAGCTCTGCTTTAAAAATTATTTGAATGGTAACCCCTTAAACCCAGCTAAATACAAACATTACAAGTGGGTTTTTAAATAACCACCCCCAAATCGTATTTTTTAAATCTTTTTTTTCCCAATCCCGCAATGTAGCTTGTACTCACGCATGTTTCAGTCTTCTTCAGCGGGTGGGTCCCAAAAATGCAGCGCTACCTTCCACAGTGATTTGTTGGTTCCAAGATCTTCGACTGTATTTCTTGAATTTATTGGGAGTCCTCGGATGGACTCCTGGAACTCGTAAGCTCCTTCAGAACACAAATGAAACCAGAGTTTTGAGCAGACCCTTCCATACCAAACTTACACATACAATTTTAGCTATTTTTAATACAGCTGGGATTTCTATTTTACCACTGTTGTTTCCCTGTATATTAACAATTTAGCACAGAAAAAAAAAGATGTGATGAATAATTCTGGCAACACTATGATATAAGAACAAAGTTAGTCCAATGGCCAACAAGGTTTTATTCAAGGTGTGAGCTTTTGAGTGCGTGCACACTTTGTCCGACACGGCTACCGACCTTGATCTATCAATATGATATAAAGTTAATGTTCAGTGATTAATGTTTCCTTCCTACGGTTAGGCCCTGGAGACCTCCCGTTCTTACAATTCGACAGTTTGAAGGGTGGGCTCTGCGCCTTTCGGCCTCGCCGAGGTCCCTCCCCTCCCCAAACCACTGTTCCCTCTAAGGAAAGGTGTTTGAACTCTACCACTGACATCAGTCCAAGTAAATCCATCGGTTGCGATCTGGCCTTTAAAGCTAAACTCTGCTTTAAAATTATTTGGTAACCCCTTAAACCCAACTACTTTAAAGACAAACGTTACAAGTGGGTTTTTAAATAACCACCCCAAATCGTATTTTTAAAATCTTTTTTCCCCCAATCCCGCAATGTAGCTTGTACTCACGTTACTTGCGTGTTTCAGTCTTCTTCAGCGGGTGGGTCCCAAAAATGCAACGCTACCTTCCACAGTCTGATTTGTTGGTCCCAAGATCTTCGACTGTATTTCTTGAATTTATTGGGAGTCCTCGGATGGACTCCTGGAACTCGTAAGCTCCTTCAGAACACAAATGAAACCAGAGTTTTGAGCAGACCCTTCCATACCAAACTTACACATACAATTTTAGCTATTTTTAATACAGCTGGGATTTCTATTTTACCACTGTTGTTTCCCTGTATATTAACAATTTAGCACAGAAAAAAAAAGATGTGATGAATAATTCTGGCAACACTATGATATAAGAACAAAGTTAGTCCAATGGCCAACAAGGTTTTATTCAAGGTGTGAGCTTTTGTGTGCGTGCACACTTTGTCCGACACGGCTACCGACCTTGATCTATCAATATGATATAAAGTTAATGTTCAGTGTTTAATGTTAAAGTTTTACTTAATATAAAAATCCTTCCTACAGTTAGGTCCTGGAGACCTCCCGCTCTTTCAATTCGACAGAGATCAGTTTCCCTGGAGAAAGTGGCCGCTTTGAAGGGTGGGCTCTGCGCCTTTCGGCCTCGCCGAGGTCCCTCCCCTCCCCAAACCACTGTTCCCTCTAAGACGAGTCAGTCTGAGCCAGCTCACAGTTCTTTAGCCTCTGGCTCATACGTTTTTGTCTTAGCTTGGGAAGAAGGGCTCCAGAGCAAACTAATTCATTCAGCAGCCAAATCGCTCGCTCACAACTTTAATGCCACTGGGACTGCATGACGGGGTTTTGTGTTTTCTTGTTGTTCAGTCGCGCAGTCTTCACAACCCCATCACACCAGGCCCTCCTGTCTTCTGCTGTCCTCCTGAGTCTGCTTAATTTCATGTTCGTTGCATCAATAACACTGACTAATTTGTTTTCTACCTTCAACTTAACGTTTTCCACCCTTTGTGCCATTGTTGTATAGGGTGCTGCAGTCTGCAATTTCCCCTCAGGAACTGGGTGTATTTTTACATTCCATAAATGCACCAAATAGTACAGTTATCCAAACTTAAAATGATGTAAAAAGGTAAGTAAGTAAAGGTAAAGTTTTTCCTTGCTCGAAAGCCAGTCGAGTCCGACTCTAGGGTTGCGGTGCTCATCTCCGTTTCAAAGCCGAAGAGCCAGCGCTGTCCAAAGACGTCTCCGTCCAAGGCGCACGAACGGTGTTACCTTCCCACCAAAGTGGTACCTATTTATCTACTTGCAATTTCTTGCTTTCGAACTGCTAGGTTGGCAGGAGCTGGAACTAGAGACTGGAGCTCACTCCGTCATGCGGCACACTCTGGTCTCGAACTGCTGAACTACTGACCTTCCACAGCCTGCAGTTCAGCGTCTTAACCACTTGAGCCACCGCAGCTCCTTAAATGATGTACCTTATGTTAAATGAATAAAAGTAGTTTAGATCTGAAAGGAAAGTAAGTTTTTCAATTTTTCCCTTAGAACTTCTTTTTGTTCATGGCTTTATCAAATTCCATAATGATCAAAACACACAAAATAGAAGACATTGTGAAATGAATCCTTCCTTTAGGTTTGCTGTCAGTGAGATCGAAAAATAAAATCGTTAAAAGCTCACTTACGCCCCTCGCAAATTTCTGTGACTTACTTTGGAACTTCCCGAACGTATCTGTCATACGCCAGCGTGTTCTTCCCGTAATTTATTTGCTTCTGCCTCCTCATTAAAACAGCTTCATCAGTCTCAAGTTCCATGCCTCCTGTGGACTCCTTGGAATCAGAGCTGGAAAAGACAGTAGAGGTTGATTTGAAGGTTTAGCCTACAGTTTCAGGAGATGTCGTGGCAAATCAACAAAGATTAGACTCTGTGCTAAGTTCTGAAGAACATACAGAAAGGTACATACAGAAAGCTGAAGTTCCTGTTTCGTATTTCTGTAGTTTGGACTTTGAGGAGGAGCTGAACACTTCCCTCCACACTACTGTATGATCTGCAGCAGTGATCAAACCCCGTGCACAGTAGTCATTTCTCTTGTGAAGACCACCCCATACTCCCCAACTGCTTATATGTTTGCAAGTAACAAAGATCTGAACATAAGAAGAGTCCTGCTGGATCAGAGCAATAGCCCATCTAGTCCAGTGCCCTGTCTCACATAGTGGCCAACCAGTTCCTCTAGACAGCTCACAATGGGGCATAGGGACCGAGGCCTTCATTAGAACATCACAAGAGCCCTACTGGATAAGACTGGTAGTCCAGCATCCTGCATCACACGGTGGCCAAACAGTTCCTCCAGAGGGCCAACAGGGCATAGAGACCAAGGTCTTCCTCAGAACATAAGAAGAGCCCTGCTGGATCAGACCAGTGGTCCATCTAGTCCAGCGCCCTGTCTCACATAGGGGCCAACCAGTTCCTCTAGACAGCTCACAATGGGGCATAGGGACCGAGGCCTTCATTAGAACATCACAAGAGCCCTACTGGATAAGACTGGTAGTCCAGCATCCTGCATCACACGGTGGCCAACCAGTTCCTCCAGAGGGCCAACAACAGGGCATAGAGACCAAGGTCTTCCTCAGAACATAAGAAGAGCCCTGCTGGATCAGACCAGTGGTCCACACAGTGGCCAACCAGTTCCTCCAGAAGGCCAACAGGGCACAGAGGTCGAGGCCTTCCCATGATGTTGCCTCCTGGCTCTGGGGATTCAGGTTTACTGCCTCTGAATGTGGAGGTTTCCCCATAGCCACTGTGGCTAGCAGACATTTGGCAGACTTATCCTCCAGGAATCTATCTAATCCCCTTTTTAAAGCTGTGTATTCCTGTGGCCATCACTGCATCCTCTGGCAGCGAATGCCACATTTTCATCTGGATCGGAGTGTGTGCCTCTGCACAGCCCACAGCATTCACTATACCGGGTGGCTGGACAGTAACCGCTATCGTCAAGCATCCGAATAATTTTTATTTATCTGATTTATTTTACAAAACTTCCCTCCCACCTTTCTGCTCGTCCGAAGGCCACCAAGGCAGCTAACAATCTAAAACATGCATTAGAAAAAAAATCACGTTTAAAAACCGTTTAAACCAACCTTCCAAACGCGCATAATTAAAACAGGTAACAGAGTGCGACAGAGTTATGGAGCGAGGCACCCAGAAGCATGCGATACTCACAACTTTAATGCCAGCAGCTCACAAAGTAGAATTTTAGCTCATAAGGCTCCACAGCATAGAGGTCACCAGAGGTCGACATGACGTCCAGGTGTGCGCACACACACACTCACATGTACACAAAAATATTAAAAAATGCACATGCACAAAATACTTAGCATTCCCATTCAGAAACCTCAAGGAAAAAGGAACATTCTGAAGCGTTTCAGGGGCGCTACCAGCCATTTGATTACGATTACGACAGTAATCAGACATCCCTCCTAAGACCACATTTGAGAGCATTACATTAAACCTTACGACGAGTTTTATCCTTACCTTCCCGTAGACAGCTTTCTTTCTCTTCCAAACTCATTCATCAAGAGCTTCCTTTTGTATCTGCAAAACAGTTTGAGTTTAGCACACAGCTGCTTCCGCTACATGACCGGAGCCCATTGTCTCTGCAGTATGGATATATTCACAGTGCTAACTGCTGGCACAGCATGAAGGCAGAACCAACTCACACTTAGCTCACTCAGTGTGGTGAGCAAGATGCAATTGCTGTAGGGGTACTGGAGGATTTATCGTCTTTTTTCTTTATTTGATTTATATCCTATCCTCCCCGCCAAGGCAAGCTCAGAGCCCTGATGGATCAGAATATATAATCAGAATACCTGCCAGTCCAGGGGTCATTTCATAGAAAGAGGGGTGCAGGAGCTCATTAGCATAGCTTATTTGCATATGCCACACCTCCCGAGATCACCGGAAGTGTGTCAGAAGGCAACACCCACTGCTCAGGCTCCACTGGACTGTTTTGGATTGCTAGCTTTTTTTTCGGGGGGGGGGGGGGGGCGCCAC
>NW_015167668.1:101809-103405 GCF_001447785.1 Gekko japonicus
TTACCTGACTGCTTCTTGCTCTGACTGAGAGCTGCTGGGAGCAGGGGGTGGGGCTTGTTGCATGTGCCTGCCCCCTGGGCTCCTTACTGCCGGAGCTCTGCTCCTGTGCACTCCTGCAGGAAATGGCCCCTGCCTGGCACAAATTACTGTGTTATGGCCTCTCCCACATTTTGACGTTTACAATTATGGGCCAACCCAAACTAATACTGTCAACTAAACAAGCAAAAGCCAGGTTTTATTCCAAGCACCAAGGAGCTTGCCCTGACAAAAGCCAGATTTTTATTCCAAGTGCCAAAGAGTTTGCCCCAACAACTTCTAGAAAATATAATCCCACTACTTCAGAAATCTGCCTGTGGCACTTGGCAGGAGATGGAACTCTAGCACAGAGGTCACACACACACACACACACAGTGCCTAGGGGTGCCGTAGCCAGTGCTGACACCTTTCCTGAAGCCTGCCGAGGGTTTTTGGAAAGCAAGTGGGGCCAGGTGAGGTTTTCGCCCAACTGGGCTTCTGATTGGCCATGCAGATTAAGAGGCCTCCTGTAAATGCAGATTAAAAGGCCTCTCATTAAACAATAACAAAATCAAAATACACCGTGGAGACAACGTATTGCTCAAGGTCAAATACCACTAAAGTGTTACTTCAAGGCATATGTCTCAAACATAACAAATGAGAAAATCGTGCATGGAGATTAAACTATAAATCTTTTAGTACGATCCATGTATACCTATTGCTTATTAAAGCACAAAAGCTATGAAACAAATACACAAGTATAAAGAACTGGTTTGCTGTAAGGAGTGTAACGAGACCTTGTGGGAGTATGATAAGGCATGCAGAATATGCAAACTGTGTGGTTCCATAAGAATATATCGGCTCTGAAGAAGCTGAATTGAAACTCTCTCGGCCGACAGGAGACGTCAGCCTGGTTTTTCAGCTTCCCTGCAGACTTGAAAGTCTGAAACTAAGAAACAGCAAAGAAGATTACAGATCATACTAAAGGATTTATAGTTTAATCTCCATGCATGATTTTCTCATTTATTATGTTTGAGACATACGCCTTGAAGTAGCACTTTAGTGGTATTTGACCTTGAGCAACACGTTCTCTCCACTGTGTATTTTGTTTTTGTACTTAGTATCTCTGTGGTCCCCTTGTATTTAGTGTAGTCTCGTTAAACAAAGCTTCTGCCGGAAATTCTTAACTCTTATTTATTACTTATTGAATTCATTTATACTCCACCTTTCTCAGTGGAGACGCAAAGCGGCTTACATCATTCTCTTCCATTTCCTCCCTCACAACAACCCTGTGAGGTAGGTTGGTCTGAGAGAGAGTGTGAGTGGCCCAAGGTCACCCAGTGAGTTTCCAAGGCACAACTGGGGATTCGAACCCGGGTCTCCCAGATACTAGTCTGACACCAGAGCTACGCATAGCCTGGCTCCCTGACCTCTTGTGGCCAGCTCCACATCCCCTGCAGTGGCCATTTCTGTCTGACATTGTGCTCACCACCCTGCATCAGAATTCCAGAGGTGCCCACAAGCTCAAAAAGGTTGGAGACCAGTGTCCCCTCTGAATTAGTGTGAGCTGGCTCACAGTTC
>NW_015167669.1:0-156 GCF_001447785.1 Gekko japonicus
TGCAATGCATGCCACTGTTTTTGGCGGTATAATATGTGTTTAATGCCCGTTCCGGGCCGTTTTGGTCCGTTCCGGGGTGTTCCGGAGGCATTTTGGCCTAGAAAGGTTTAATAAAAGAATGAGAGTTCTTGTTTGCCACCTCTAGAATACTGTTCT
>NW_015167669.1:336-36477 GCF_001447785.1 Gekko japonicus
TGCCACTGTTTTTTGCGGTACTACTGTGTGTTTAATGCCCGTTCCGGGCCGTTCCGAACTGTTCCGGGGAGTTCTGGAGGCATTTTGGCCTAGAAAGGGTTAATAAAAGAGTGAGAGTTCCAGTTTCCCACCTCTAGAATACTGCTCTTGAGTGCATGTAATGCATGCCACTGTTTTTTGCGGTACTACTGTGTGTTTAATGCCCGTTCCGGGCCGTTCCGGACTGTTCTTGGGTGTTCCGGAGGCATTTTGGCCTAGAAAGGGTTAATAAAAGAGTGAGAGCTCTGGTTTTCCACCTCTAGAATAGTGTTCTGGAGTGCCTGTAATGCATGCCACTTTTTTGTGGTACTACTGTGTGTTTAATGCCCGTTCCGGGGTGTTCTGGAGGCATTTTGGCCTAGAAAGGGTTAATAAAAGAGTGAGAGTTCTGGTTTTCCACTTCTAGAATACTGTTCTGGAGGGCCTGTAATGCATGCCACTGTTTTTTGCATTACTATTGTGTGTTTAGTGCCCGTTCCGGGCCGTTCCGGAGGCATTTTGGCCCAGAAAGGGTTAATAAAAGAGTGAGAGTTCTGGTTTTCCACTTCTAGAATATTGTTCTGGAGGGTCTGTAATGCATGCCACTGTTTTTTGCGGTACTATTGAGTGTTTAATGCCCGTTCCGGCCCGTTCCGGCCCGTTCCGGCTTTTACCCTGTCCCAAAATGTACAGAGGTCGGAATCCCTGCAGGTCAAACCTATGCAAGTAAATAACTTTGAAAACCCACTAGACTCTCCTCTGCAACCCCAATCTGTGCAAGATAATCCTTCTGAAATATCACAAGCTTGTTCACAACAGTCTCAACCCAGGCAGGAGTTTATTAATGAGATGTTGCCAAATTTGTCTTCTGAGATATTGCCAGATTTGTCTTCTCAGTGCCAGCCTGCTCAAGATGATTCTTTGGAGATACCTTTGATTTTACCCCTGCAACCACAGTCTCTGCCTCAGAGGAAAAGGAGAAAGTGGGAGGAACTTTCTACAGAAGGACTTACTGAGCAACTGTCTGCTACCTTGCAAGGAGATCAGAATGATGCAGGCCAAGACCAAGAGGAAGGAGAACCACAACAGCTTTCTACTGATGTTTTGCAGGTGGAAATTCCTAAGCTGGGAACAAAGTCATACTCCCAAGTTTTGCAAGGACAAGGACAAAGGCCAGGTAAAAATTTTGTTGGGGAAAGGGGACGCACCATACAATCTGACAATAACACACCTCGTAGAGCCTTTGATTATGCTAAAGACAAAAGGGAGGATGAGGAACTTTTCAAAGAATTCTTGGAGGAGATGAGCAAAATTGAAGACGAGGACCCACGCCAATGTTTTGTTGTTCATTTTAGGTACAAGGGATGAGATCCCCACAAACTGACAGAACAATATATGATTGAGGAACTTCTGGGACATTTTCACATGCAGAAAACTAATATCTTGGCTGTTATTATGTCTCCTGGTCTTAAGGAAACTGATGTTTGTTTAATTTCGCAAAAGGCATATTTTAAATTGTGGGAGGCAATGAAGGAGGTGCTCAGTCAAAGCTTGGGCCTTCTAGAGGAATGTGATGTTATACCCCTCTTTAGTGGTGAATCAAGGGTGGTGGCAATTTCTTTTAGGATGACAACTATCCCAGAAGATGATGTAGAACTCTGGTTACAACAGCATTGTAAGATTTTGATGTCTCCTAAGAAGCGTCTTAATGAGTATGGAGTGGGGGGGGGTATAAAGCAGTTATTGGACTTTATAGGGATGGTCATGGCAGGTTACAACATTTACCGAAGTATTTCTTTTTAGGTCAAGACAGGGGAATTACACGTTACAGTGGACAACCCCCAGCATGCTTTCAGTGTGGTGGGTACGGTCACATTAGTCAGAATTGTAACACTCCTCTATGTGCCCTAATGGACTTATTAAAGACTAAGGGGAAGGGGCCAGAGGCTACTAAGCTGGGCACGGCGTTGCAATGGAGTAAAGAGTGCCAGGAGGCTTTCGAACGCCTCAAAGCTTTGTTCACCTCAGAGCCAGTCCTCGCCCACCCTGATGAAATGAAAAAATTCATTGTGCAGACTGACGCGTCAGATGTTGCCATGTGGGGGCGATCCTGCAAGAGGGTGGGGACAACTTGCTACATCCCTTGGCATACGTGTCAAGGAAGTTCAATGACACAGAACGTAACTGGTCTGTTTGGGAAAAGGAGGTGGGGGCAATAAAACTCGCCCTATCCACATGGAGGCATTGGTTGGAGGGGGCGCGAGTCCCGTTCGAGGTTTGGACTGATCATAAGAACTTGGAAACACTCAAAACACCCCGGTGTCTTAATGCTAAACAACTACGGTGGGCAGATTTATTTTCCAAATTCCAATTCACCCTGCACCACTTCCCTGGCTCCGCGAACTCTTTGGCTGACGCCCTGTCATGCCTACCCCAACACGATAGCCAACGGGAGGTGGTTTTGAACTCGGTGTTCACGCCTTCTCATCTGGGCGGAGCAGTGACGACCTGCAGCCAGACACGCCACACCGTTCCACCCCCTGCGATGCGGGACCTGGACCCTCCCAGTCCAGACACTGAGGGGGGGGGAGACTTGGCACAGTAAGTTCGCCTCCACCTTCTCGGAGGGCGACAAGGCAATACTTGAAGCTGAGGGTGATTTCGAGCTATGGGCGGATGGCTGTTGGTATCGTGGAAATAAACTGTTAATTCCTATCTCTCTCAGGGGGGAAGTGTTACAAGCTGTGCATGGCTCCAAACTGTCGGGACACCCAGGGTTCGTGAAGTCCAGCTCTTACAACGTCAGTTTTGGTGGCTGCAAATGCGAAAGGATTTATCCTCTTTTGTTAAGTCATGCCATGTGTAAGCCTAGATAAGTGCTGTAGCAGTGAAACTGGATTTACCTAAAAACTTGAGGAAACTGCATTCTGTGTTTCATTTCAGCCTCCCGAAGAAGGATTCCGGTTCCAGCCCTTGGCGTCCATCAAAACCGGTACCCCCTCCTATCTTGATTGAGGGCGAGGAACATTATGAGATCTCTAAAATCCTGGACTCTAAGATGAAACGTGGAAAGTTGATGTATTTGGTTGAATGGTTAGATTTTGGACCCCAGCACCTCGAGTGGGTGGAAGTAGGGGATATTCGGGCCCCTCGCCTGTTGCGGAAGTTTCATCAGGACTTACCGGACAAACCGGGAGACCTCCCAGAATGCCCGGGAGACCTCCCGGAATGGTGGGGAGAAGCTGATTTTCGAGGGGGCAGTATGTCAGCTAAGCTGCCATGGAGGTTGGGGAGGTCAGTTGTACACTAATTGCCATTGCATTCCTTCTGTGCTTCTTCGCTGCTGTAACGCTTATCTCTAAGTTCTGCAGGTGGTGGGATGTTGATGTCTAGTTGCAAGGGAACCGTGGGAGCGAGCTTGGTTCCCAGCTTCAGTGCAATTGGCCGGAGCGCCTTCTCCCGCGCGTGGGAGTGTGGCTAATTGGCCAGGGTAGTGGGGGGGGCTGCATATGATTACCCTATATCCTATTATGCCCCTGGGGAAGCAGCCATTCTTAACAGTGACTATATTAATGCATCTATAGCTCTTCAATAAAGTATTACCTTTCCTGATAAGGGTGTACTACGTTGTTGGCTGTGGGTTCTGAATTCTAATGTGAAGCTGGACTATTGGTGTAGTTCTCTCATGGGCAGTTCTTTAAAACACCCCACCTTTCTCACAGGGTGTCTGTTGTGGAGAGAAAGGGAAAGGAGATTGTAAGCCCCCTGAGACTCCAAGTGAAGAGCGGGGTATAAATCCAATCCCCTCCTCCTCCTCATTGTCCTCTCTTCCTCCTTCTTGTAGGGCCCATTGCTGCTGTCCCACACCCTTCTTCTTCCTCTTCTTCTTCTCCTCCTCCTCCTCCTTCTTCGGCCAATTGCTGCTGTCCCCAGCTGCCTGTCTGAACCTATGCTTGTACCCATGCTTGTACCCATAATTGAGGAAGGGCGTATGGGTTGGTACACAGCAGTGACACTCCTGGTAAAAATGGCAAGGTGATGCAGGCAACTGGGCATGGATGGTGGGAGGGCTTCAAGCAGGAGAAGGACTCACAGGCAGGTGGGGGGCATACATGTGGGAGTGGAAAGGAGGGCATGAGAGGTTCCTGGGCACTCTCTGCCCAGGCTCTGAGCATACCCAAGCATAATTCTTCTTGTAAAAACTTTCACTGCTCTAAATTTGAAATCTACCAGTATGAACTGAGCCCACACCTCCAAACCTATCCAACTGTGGTTTCTATCATTAATAAAGATAGAAAGATCTATTCACCATGCAACTAGAGGGCACTGCAACCCCTTCATGTTTGTAGATGGCTTCTAGATCCCCATGGTCCACTCTTGCTGAAATCACTGAATGTCCCCAACTTGGTCTTCACACCTCATAGCTGGTTTTCTGGAATCAAGCCAGGTTTCCCAGCCTTGTGGTTGTTTGACTTTCTGGACCCCCACTCGTTGACTGAAATCACTGAGCTTTTCCTTCCTTTGAACTCTAGAACTGAATCTCTAGACCTAATTTTCTGAATCTCTAGACCTAATCCACTCTCAGATTGAACTCATGCCCCTTTTTTCTCTTCAGGATCAGGTTTGTGTGTTTTCTTTCTCCCTTTTATTCTTCCAAAGCGCCACTGGCTTGCCTAACTGCTAACCAGTTTGTCATTGACCCTAGCCTTTCCTCTAGCTGTACTTAGAATGGGCTGAGCTTGTTTCTCTAGAACAATAGCTCACCTGGATCCAGGAACTAACCAATAGATAAGCAGTGTAATGTAAAGAGCCTATCACTGTGAGTGGGTGTGTCTTGGGTGTTGTGTTTTGCATGTTTATAAGCAGGGTTCCAGCCCTGCTAGCTTGTCTTGGAGTTTGCTGAAATCACTGAATAATCCTGAACTGATCACTACAATGCGTCTAGAACCCAGTATTTCTTTTCCAGGTCCCCCCCCCCAATAAACAACAGCTCACAGGTAGGTAGACTTAAGTAAAAGTTTTACATTCATTTATTTATTGTCTGATTTTACTATTTTGCTATTCTTGCCTTAATTTTTTTCCATTCTGTATCTTGTTAGGGAAATAAACGTCTCTCATTTAAGAGCTTTTATTCTTCCTCAATCTTTCGGAGTTATTCATCTTGAATCACTATTCTCAGTGACAGGAAGACAGTGGGACAAAAGACAACAGCTGTGGTGGGTTTATCAACACCTGTGGTGGGTTCCCTGAAGAATTTGGTTGGTTAGAGCAAGGAACAAGGGCATGATGGATATCTGTTGTAATGTCTAAAGGCAATTCTAGGGCATTATATAACTGAGGTCAAGCTGAATTTCTACAGGCAATATTGTTGCTGGCCAACGGAAGCATGTTCAGACTGAGTCTGAAGTTCCAACTGACTGGTGCATCACAAAATAAGTGTATTTTGACCAAAGAACTTACTTGGCAACGTTTTGTCAAATATAACCATTTTAATCCAGCGACTGCAAAGGCCCGAAGACACTTCCTATTCATTCTGTCGGCCCTATACAGTAGGCCACTGCTTATCACAGTTTGGGAGGAGGGGCTGAGGCTAAGATAGGGGCCGAAGAAATTCATTCTTGGGAGTCTAGGGGGGGAGGGGTCAGCTTAGAATTCATATTTTTGAGCTGAGCAGTGTAGTGACAATGACAGGCAGCAGTTCAAGTGTTCCCTGGATTCAAATCTCTACTCATCCGTGGATTTTTTTGAGTCAATCTCTCTCTCTTTCAGCCTAATTTATCTCATGGGTTTTGTTGTGAGATTAAAACGGGGGAGGAGTTAGTAATATTCTATGCAAAGTAATTCAATAAGAAGGTAGGAGGGGCAAGGAATGAGAATGTGTCCAGATGCTCCAGAGCATCCTCGTTTTGCTGGGTAAAAGTAACCAACCACACTGTCGATTAATAACTAAAAATGGAAGGTCAGAAACTCTTGCGACAATATAAACATAAATACAGCTTTGTGGCGTAACTTTCTGCCTTCATTACAAGATCTGAAACTCTGGAAAAAAAATTGAGAGAATCTACAAGGAAATGTCCTCCGAGATCTTTGCCCTCAGAATTTTGGGTACAGCAGAATGTTGAAAGGTTAAAGCAGGACAGCAAATTAGCTTTCTTCTTTGTCCTCTTCTTCCTTCTCTTCCTCATCATCTGGCTCTCCCTTGATTTTCTGGCGAGCAAATTCCTCAATCACAATATCCTCCTCACTGGAAAGAATTTATAAAAAGGTGGTTTCAAGTGGGAAAATTCAAATAATCACAAAATACCCATCAAATAATCACAAAATATTTCCAAGAAATAGAAGGTGTCTTTTCCCACAGAGAGAAACTGCAGGAAAAGGCTTCTAGCCTAGTTTCCTACCCTTGGCATGCTAGTTTTCCATGTGTAGGGTATTTTTGTTTTTTGGTTTTTTTGCACACAAAATCTAGTTGGCAAAGGTACAACTCAAGAACCGGTAGGATGCATGATGAGCAGTTTGTCTAGAGGAACACACCATCACTTCCTGCCTTTTAACAGAGGTCTTTGTGCCAGTCATCTGGGACTCAGAGGTCAAGGGGATCTGTTTGCAGAGGTTTTTTATGTTCAAAATGGCAAACATATTTTTAAAGGGGCTTGCTGGGCTTTAGGGTTAAATTTAATATGACTCTAAATTTTGTAATTTATTTACCTATTTAGACCATAAAGAGCATAATCCTACAAGGAGAAGTGAAAGTTCTTAGAGAGCAAACTAGCTGCTATCCCTATGTATCTCTGAGATACACTGGCACAACTCAGATTGGCCTGGCACTGCCAAAGAGATGCCAGACACCAGCACATCCCCTCCAGGGCCACAAACTGGTGAGCCACCAGTGCGCCCCCCCCCCCAGTGCCAGCATGGGCTGGGGGGTGTCAGGGGAGTTAGTTCCAAAAGTGCTACAACTGGGGAATGCCCCCCAGAACAGGTGGAAAGTTATACCATAAAGAACCATGGCATATCCTATAGATGTCAGTGGTGGCCACTGAAGGCAACTCCTCCAGCAGACCATGCCTCTGCTGCCCCAAATCCCACAGAATGCAGGACACACTGGTTCCTGACTGCCGACTACCCTCCACAGCCAAAGGCAGCACCTGATAGGCAATAGAAAGCCCACACCTGGCCTGGGGGTACATCAGTCAGCACCATGGTCATGGGACTTAGCATCTCGTACCACAGTGAGAGCTCATTCACACACTCAGTTAAGGGGTACACCATGCAGGAGCACTACTCACCATCATGGCAGAGATACAGGGGAAACAGCCACAGAAGGCCAGTAGGCACCCACCCAAGGAGGGTGTCCCTTTGTACCTCTAAAGTGGCAGCCTGAATTCCTCCTGCAGACACAGCAAGTTGCAGGAGCCATGCTAGCTGCACTCTGGGCATACCCACCATCCCGAGCAAGCAGTAACAGAATAAATATGACTAGGAGCAAGGTGTACCCTACCCCTCGACAAGGTCACACCCCGGCAGCTGTAGCAGAGGCCCTGGGGAAGACAGCACCACAATGTCATGTATGGACCATTTTTAGGTCCTGTAATTCCCAGTGGGATCCCTGGCAAATGCCTGTAGCAATTGCTGCCCCAGGGAACCACCTAGCACAGAGGCCTTGCCTAACCGAATTTCAGTCCATTGTTGATGTATACACTCCTGCAGCCAACACACTCTTGCATCTATCATGCATTTGTTGCTCCTCCAGGTACCCGCCTGCCCCCTCGGTTGACCTAACCCTAACCCAGCAGCTTGGAACCCCCCTTATCATGCAGCCGCTCCCTATGGCTGAGACCGCTGACCATGTGATGGATGGATGACTTCTCCAGACAGGCACTGACTGGGAGCTGCATGGTGCTGGTGCACTCATGGTAGTACCTCCTCCCGTGTCGTGGGCCACCTAAATGTTCAGGGCAGCCAGATGAATCAGAGGGATCCCTGAGGGGGGCACCTGTTGGCCCTGGTGCACCATTATGCTGCCATGCATCCATCTTGTATCCAGGAGGGTGGACTTTTATCTCATGGCCTGGAGGTTCCCACCTCGCCTGGCCCCACTTCCAGATTCCACTATGTGCATGTGACACAGCCACCTGAGCCCCTGCTGACGGTGATGCCCACTGCCAGGCTAACTGAATCAAGACAGAGAAGATGATTCTGCATGGGCATGCATGCCATTGTGGCCCTTGTCACCACCAGGGACAGCTACAGAGTGGCTCACCACCATCGCAGCATACCAGACCCATAGCAGCAGAGTGGGTCACGCTACATCGACTGAGGTATCCACTGTGAAGTGGTGGAACAACTCCATCAGGCTAGCCTGGAAACATGTGCATGCCCTCATGGTCACAGAGCATTCCATATGAGTGGGCAGTGGTGGAACATGTGCTTTGTGCTGAGGCCATCCAGCACACAGTGATCCTGCCTTGTAATTGGGCACCCACGGGATCAAAATCCTGTCCAATGGGCATGTGGTGGCCATGGTGTAACCCTAGGGTGCCTTCCCACCCAGCAACCAAGTTGCTCTGGGGAAACACCATTGCAGAGACCACCATTCAGCTGTTTGTCTTAAATGGCTATGAGCCATTTAGACCCTGTTTCTGCTCCCTGTGAAAAGCCACAAGGAGCAGAAAGCAGCTGTTTGGTTTAAATGGCTCATGAACTGATACGAACCAGATCGGTTCATGAACCAGCATATCAGTTTGTGGTTCAGTTTCTTGTTCAGCTGTGAACCGTGAACTGAACCACAAAAAAAAATGCAATTTGTGCCCATCTCCGCTAAAGAGGACTCCTTTATTAGAGGTTGAATACTCCTCTTCAGTGCCCTATGCAAGTAGGGAACCTTCAGCAGTTGATCTAGATGGGATTCAAACAGCCAAGATTGGCAAGGTTTGACGCAGTAGATGGGTGCTTTCACAGCGTGCTGGCTCCTGTCATATTCCTCAAGGACAACAGGCTGAAGCTGTCCATAAAAATTCTAGATGGTGCTCTGGAAAGTTCTACTACCTGGAGTACAAGTCAGACTAGGAAAATGTTATAAGCAAAGAAATGTGCAAATGCATCACCATTAATACTCAATCTTTCTCAATTTGGAACTCTAGTCTTTGAATCAACAGTTGCTTAATCACTTTACATAATAACAATAGTATTCTGCTGTTGCAATGGTGGTGGGGAAATATCTCTGTTGCTACCATTTCATAGGCTTGGATCCAACAGAGAAATTCTGTTGCAACAAGGGACAATTTTCAGTGATTGTTGCAAATCCAACTGCTCCAAGGAGCTCTCCTGGGGCATTTGCGTCTGCTGCAAGAGGGGGAGGTGAGGAAGCTGTGCCATGTAGACAGAAATCTGGATATTTAAAAAGGAGATGGGGAGACAAAACTATTGACAACAAATAATGGATATATTTCAGTTTTCTCTTTAAATTCCATTTTTTCAGCACACTCTCAGAAAGCACTTTCCTCCATTGTTCCAAAATTTCTGGAAATGTTATGCCTCAACTGATAACTAAGGTCCAGTAGATTCTCAGAATTCCACAGGGCAGCCTAGAAACTGAGTTATTTCATTCACTTTGATGGTGGACCTCTTGAGGAAAGAGGAAAGAGGGCATAAATAAATAAATGTAATCAACATTGGCCCAGTTCTCCTAAGGAGAAAAAGTCCAGAGAAATTGATGAAAGAATATAAAGACAAATAATTACCTCCTTGCAAGAGAAAAACAAGAAAGGAAACCAAGAAACAGAACGAGGCACAGAAAAAGAAAGCAGAGTAAGTTATTTAGTCATGTTTCAGGTATTCAATATACACAATGAATAAGCAAATGTGGTACCTATAAGACATACTGCATTGAGCATGGAGGGGCCCAAACACAATGCAGCAAAGAAAATAGAAAATTTCTGTTTGTTTGTTTTTAACAGCAAACTCCAAAATGGAGACCTATGCTTGCTGATCCTTTTCCACTTCTAAACCTTTGCTTTGTAGCCCCATCCAAAAACCTGGTATGTGTTACAAATATCTGTACTCAGCCTAGCCACCAAAAGCCATTGAAGTAACATCTACTAGCCATGTCTGCCCATTAGGAAAACCAAAAGTCTAGCGATGGTCAGCTTCATCCTTGATAGCCATGACACAACAACATGAGCCCTGGAAGTGGCTTAAAATTAAGAACCTAGTTCTACAGGAGAGGAAAGTATTTGATGTACAGTGTTGGCATTTACTTGGTTGTCAGTCTTGGTTCTGATAATTCTTGTTGGGTTCATATAGATTATTATTGTAATTTTCATACTTATGTTTCAAGTTCTATGGTTTTCAGGACACAATGAGGCAGCAAAATGAATCTTTCCTGTAAGATTCTGCTCCTAGTCATGTGGGTATTTCATTCTAAAAAACGGATCAAGAATGCCTTTCCAATTCAACATTTGCCTTTGAGAAGGGGAGGAGTATTCGACAAACCATAAGAAGTACCAGTACATTTCTGGGTCGAAAAAGCGGTCTTTGTTAGGGTAGATTAGACTGAGAGATTTTGATGGGCCCAGAACACCAGTGCCTTCCATGAAGGAAAGGAAAGGCTCTGCACATCATCAGAGGCTTTCCTTGTATTACTGCTGCATACATGACATGTATATAGGACATATGACACACAGACATATATATAAAGGTCAAAGCAGATTTGGGAATGGAAAATGCACGGAATGCCCTTGCTCAGCTGAAGTTTATGGTGCAGTCATGCAGCACACCAGACATCCGGAGAAGAAAGCAGAGGAGTCTCCTCCTCTGCCACTGAAGAGCAGTGGGGCACCAGGCTATCATGTCCTGGCCACCTGTGACCCTGAAGTGGAGAGGGTCTCACTTCAAAATCACATCTCAAACAATATTCACATGAACTCAAAGATCAGAAAGGATTTTAACCCTGGTCCAAAGTGTCAGCATGTCAAGATCTGATTTTGTGGGACAGATTAAAAACCCCCAGAAAATTTAAGACTGCTCATTGTTTATTGAAGACAATTGTGTCAGACATTAAATGACCATATTTACTTTCTTTCTTTCTTTCTGAAACGATGTCTATAAATAATGTTTATGAATTAAAATTAGAGAATGGATTCCATTTTTACAAAACTATTCAGAATGTTTCAGATCCCCCCCCCCATTTAACTCGGGAAGAAAAAAAACATTAAGTAAGCACATATTAGGATAACAGCTTTTTTTTACATCCACTATTTGACAACATGTTCAATATATTGAACAATTTCCAAATGATATTTTGAGGAAGAGTGTAATTTTTTTACCTCGGTGTACCTGTAAATCCAGTCATCCAGGTATCAAAAGAAGGCAGAGGAAGAATGACAGAGGAAGATACCAGTCAACCACGTGTAATTGTTTCCAGAGCACTAGGAAGTCCTGTTCAAGGATAGATGGTCTCTAAATCAGAGGTCCTCAGTGTGGTGCCGGTGGGGGCCATGGTGCCTGGTGACACCCTTCCGGGCACCCACCCAAGTGCCTTAGAAAGGGGGTGTGGCCAGGTGGGGCTCCTGCCCAACAGGGCTTCTGTTTGGCCACTGGAGATCTGATTGACTGTTCAGATTAATATAATGTCGGTTTGGGAAGCCGCTGCCACGACAGTATTGGGTCTTTTCTCTTTCCCACTCCTTTTTTCCAGTGTATTTGTAAAAATTACTCCTCTTGACCCCTCTGTGTGTGTTTGTGTATGTGTGTGTGTGAGAGAGACTCTACCTCCCATGACCCTTTGTCAGAATTCCAAGGGTGACCTCAGGCTCAGACAGGTTAGGGAGTGTTGCTCTAAATACATCATACCTGATGGTGGGGGATGGGTGGGAACTGCTTCCCAATTTTGGGAGTATTACATAGAACAAGAACTGAAACAGAGTGTGAGAAAAGACCTGAGAAGCTACTGAAAGGGGAAAGAGGAATAGTTTAAATAAAGGCCAAAAGGCCCATCGGAAGGTGGAGCTTCTCTCGTTTGCCTTTTTTGCCAGCAGAAACAGTGGTTGTGGGCTTCTGCATGGGTGGGAAACCAGAAATTTCAAAAACCCTGCCGGAGTTCCTGGTTTTGTCTAATTATGCATTTTTATCTGGTTATTATGGGTTTTAAAACATGTTTTATGTATGCTTTTAAGACATCCTGGTGGTTCTGACAGCAGAAAGGCAGGTCATAAATTGACTCACTGTCTGTAGGTTTGGGGTGCATCAGAACAAGTGGCAGATCCACACCGATGTCACTGAAAGGAAGAAGAACAGAGAAGGTCTCGTCCACCTGCAGCTCTCCAGAGAAGGTATCGTCCACCTCCAGTTTGCTCCCTGATCCTATTGCCTATCTATTCAAAGTAAACCTGATAATACATTCAATGGGACTGGGTCCCAAGGAAGTGTGGAGGGGACTGTAGGATCAGGAATGCATAGGTTCCAGGGACCCACCAACATCTAGGACATGGGAAATGTAACTCAAAAGTAAATGTTGACACCCTCGCAGTATTTTCACATGAAAGTCTTCAATCAAAAAATGTACAAATGCCTCTCCTCTGTGGTCCCTTTCATATGCATAGAAATCAGATGTTAACACACAGAGTGTGCACAACTTCTGGCAACTGAAATCCCATGTATTATACAATAAAAAGTAATATCACAGTGTGGTTATGGAATGCCCTCCCCAGAACTGTTTGCTTAACATCAAATTAAATGCTCTCTGGCACTAGAGATTTTTTTTTTTTTGTTTGCTTGGGCTTATACAGATCATTTCCCAAGTTGTTCAATTCAAATCTGTTATGGGGTATTTGCTATGGTATTGGTATACTTTTAAACTGCTGTCTTACTTAGTATTGCTACAGGTTTGTACTTCAACGTTTATGTTTTTAATTGATTGGAAATTGCTGAAAATATTTTATGCAGAGTGCTGTATTTTAATATATAAATATATATAATATTTAATTAAATAAACATAAAATTAATGTCTCAGGCTCTGCAGCCTTTCATTTAAAATGTATTACAGACATCAATCAATCATTACCTTGAAGTGAGATCTCCCAGGATGCTGGTGAATAAAAGCAAAAACACTCATATTGGAAAACAGTAGAAAGAAAGAGAACAGAGGCTCCTCTGACATAATGGCAACAATACTAAATGGACAGGGATGTTTTTTGGCAATTTGCACAACTGCAGACACAACAGCTAGTGTGGAAAGCATCCAAGATGGGCAGCCCACTTCTGAGACTGGTAGCAGCAACAACAGTAAACTGCTAGCAGAATAGAAGTAGCATCAGTTGTTATCCTAAGGAGTACCACAAATGCCACTGAAAGCCCAGAATCATACTCAACAGAGCTAGGAATTACAGAGACACACTCATGGGCAAGAGACACAGTCGATCATGGTCTTTTGACCCAATGCCTCATTGATGTAGGAGTTGGAGGGGTAGTCTTGAAGTGAGCCTTACAGGCTCTGTGATGATTCCTTGTTTGAGAGTGTGTGTGTCCCTTTAAATGTTTGATAGTAACTAGTGTGCCGTGATTGGTGAATGGCAGAGTGTGGGAGGAGTTATTCTGTGTGGATCTGTGTGGGTGTGTCAGTGAGTGATTGGAAAATGACAGTTGGAATGATGACACTTGGAGAAAAAGCAGTTGATGTTGTTCAGTTGGATTTCAGTCAGTGAGAGCTCTGACAGTGCTGTGTGGAGAGAGAGAGAGCTGAAAGTTCTGTGTGGAATCAGAGAGAGAGAAAGCAGTATATATCTGTAAAGTGAAACTACAGTTCTTAAAGAGAGTTAAAGTTACAAAGAGAATAGCCTGTGTGATACCGTTGACATACATCGGCCCCTGCCACACGGCAGGGAAAACACAGTGAAAAGCGCGGCTTTTAAAAGCCACACCAAAGTTGCGACACTGCGGCGGGATCCCACGGATCCCCGAAGCCATGGTGCGTCGCTCCCCGGCACGATCAGATGCCGGGGAGGAAGAGTCGGAGGGAAGGGGGAGGCTGCTGAACTGCGCATGCTCAAACATACGCAGTTCAGCCGGGGGCCGGGATGTGCCGGCGCAAGGACGTGCCGGCCGATCCCACAGCCGGTTTGAGGCGCTCTACTTTGGAAGAACCACCCAGGTAGGTGGTTCTTTTTAGTGCGGGTTTTCGGGCGGGAGGGACGGATCGGGGATGGGCAGGCAATGATTCCCAGATGTTGCCATGGGATCGCGCTCATTTGCTCCACCCCCGTCCTCTCTCGCTCCCGGACCAAAACCCCTCGTATGAACAGGGCCATCCTTACAAATACCTATTTCCAAAACAGTTACAGTTTAAACAACCTCTTAATTTGTTCTTTCAATAAATCCTTTTTATTTAAGTTTAACCCAGAAGCCTGATCCATTATTCCTCAGGACCACATAGATCATTGAAAGCCAAGACCCTGGGTCACAATACCAAAACCAGAAGCAGAAAGGGAATTTAAACAAAATTCCTGGTGGCAGCTGGAACTACCTATTTTATAAACATAAAGTATAATTTAAAGTGAAGTTCAGTCCTCCCCAATAGGCTCTACCAAGGGGAGTAGGGGAGCAGGTTTGGAGTCCTTGTCCATGCTTACCTGTTGGTGCATAGTTGCCCCTGTGAGTTGAGCCTCCAAGGTCATTTCTCCAAGGTCAAGGATAGAGGGTGGTGCTGAGAGAGAGGGTCAACTAGGCACCCCATAGAGGGTGCAATCCTCTCCCCAACTGGTGCAGAGTTTTGGACTGGGATGCCATCAGTACACTGATGACACCCAGCTATATCTGTTGATGGGCGGCCAGCTGGATACTGCCCCAGCAATTTTGGTTGAGGGGTTGGAGGCTGTGGTGAGATAGTTGAAACAGAGCTGAGATTGAATCCTGCTCAGAGGTTCTGTGGCTGGGTAGGAAAGACTCGGGTTTGGGGTGCTGACTCCCAGCTCTTGACAGTGTGCCCTCAACACTGGCACCAGCTGTCAAGAGCCTGGATGTCTCCTTATCAATGGAGGCCCAGATCACAAATGTTGCCAGACAGAAGCTCTGGACACCATCTAATTAAGTTGATTACTGTGATTTTATTGTTTTAATCTTAATTTAGTATGATTATGGTTGTTTTATTTATTGTCGTACACCACCCTGAGCAGTATAAAAATTGGATCTAATAAATAAATAAATAAAATAATCATGCTGTGATGGCAATGTGAGGATGGCTAGTGGAAGATGTGAATCGCGTGCCACAAGCTAACTCACCTGAGCGCCAGGAGGAACATCTCGCCAGAGGGGAGATGCTGGGGAAAGAACTGAAGAAGAGCCGAGCCAAAAATGAAAAAAAAAACCATCGACCACCACCGGGTGCTGGTAGGCAGTCCCACCCCGTACAAATGTGGCCCTAGTTAGGGAGTAATGTGATTAGCACCCTCTCTGTAAACCGCCCAGAGACCTCCAACGGGGATTAGGGCGGTATAAGAAATTGAAGATATAAATAAATAAATAAATAAGAAGAAGCAGCAGCAGAAGCAGAAATTGGATTTATACCCCGCCCTTCACTACCCGAATGAGTCCCAGAGCGATTTACAATCTCCTTCCTTTCCTCTCTCCACAGCAGACACCCTGTGTGGTAGGTGGGGCTGAGAGAGCTCTCTTGAGAACTGCCCTTGAGAGAACAGCTCTGAAAGAACTTATGACTGACCCAAGGTCACACTAGCAGCTGCCTGTGGAGGAGTGGGGAATCAAACCTGGTTCTCCCACATTAGAGACCACACGCTTAACTACTACACCAAACTGGCTCTCTAAGAGAGTCAGTTGACCGCATACAGATGCCTGGAGCACATGGAAGGGTTGGAGCACCATCAGTTCATTGATTCACACCATCTTCTTATGCATTCCACCCACAATGGCCAACAGTTGGTCAAGAAGCTTGAAAATCCCCTTGTGGTTTTGACCAGGGTCTGTCAGTATTGCTGCCCCCTAGACAGAGCAACATGGCCGTAAATGTCAGCAGGAGATTCTACAAAGCTAGAGTCCAATGGCACCTTTAAGACCTACAAATTTTTATTCAAGATGTGAGCTTTGTGTGCATGCACACTTTGTCAGACAATCAAATGGAATTATATATCATAGTTGTATATATAGGGGTGGCTTGTTAAAATTAGCATGCAAAATAGTGAAAATATTTTTAAAACAGATCAAAAGAATGACATGCTCGGTTTCTGGATATCATCTGTTTCGGTTCAACTGGGGGGAGGGAAACAACCTTGCCAGGATCCCGAGGGGGGAACTTTTTGCAATGCAGCCACTTTATAAAGCATTTCTAAAGATTCTTAAGCATAACTGCAAAGCTGGACTGTGGAATAGGTCAGTTAAGGACATGGACTCAATGACAGCCATGAAACAGTGCCATTCTACTGTACTGTAGGCATGTGCCCAGTCAAGGGGAACTTTGCACTGAAGCAGCGTGCCAAGCCAGATGTGGACCTCTGTTTGTAGCCCTAAGTTGATGAAATAAAATTCCCGCACATCCTCGGGAGGTAAAACTTGCTGCGACCAGGGCTAGATCCTTCTCAGTGGCGGCCCCTACCTGGTGGAATGAGCTCCCGGAGGAGACCAGGGCCCTGCGGGACCTTATGCAGTTCCGCAGGGCCTGCAAGATGGAGCTCTTCCACCAGGCTTTCATATAGGGGCTGCCGCTGCCACCACCACCAATGATGGCAATACCATCAGGATTCGAGATCGCCCTGGGAAGCTCAGCCATACATTGTGCGGCATGAAAAACGTGGGATTGGAATGATCTGCTGGACAGTGGTACCCCAATGGGGCTGACTGGAAGATGCCACCATAACACTCAAGACCATCTTGTCTACTGAAAGCACTTTATTATTGTTATTACTGTTATTATTGTTATAGTTTGATTTTACTGTTTTACTGGGTTTTATATATGGGCTTCTGACCCTTGTAAGCCGCCCTGAGCCCGCTTGCGAGGAGGGCGGGATAAAAATACCTAAATAAATAAATATAAATAAATAAGTTTGTAGAAGTATCTGTTTTATATCAGTTCAGGCCCAGTTCATGGATTTGAGTATCTGCAGATTGGCCAACTGTTATTAGATATATGGTGGTGATAAACAATAGATGACAGATGATAGATATAGATAGATGGTAGATGATGATGAGGATAGATAGATAGATAGATAGATAGATAGATAGATAGATGATAGATAGATATAGATAGATGACAGATGATGATAGATAGAGATAGATAGATAGATGATAGCTGAGAGAGAGAGAGATGATAGATAAAGATGCTCACCCTCCTCTGGTAACCATCAGGTTGACTCTGATTTTGTAGGACACAAGAATCCCAAGCACTTCCTTGTCCATTCCAGGTCGCAGACTAAAGAGGAGGAGGGTGTGATATTTGGTATTTAAAGAAAGAGAAAATTGAACATAATAAAGAGAATAGAGAGTAGGCAATGATGGAGAGGGAAGTGGTTTCTCTTACATGGTGGTAGAAGCCAGGTTTGTGTCCTCATGCTTAAGTTTGCCATCCAGTGCCAGGCCACGTTTTTCACGGTTGTTGGTTAAGCTGGGGGTCACAGAGTAGCTTTTGGACAAAGTAGAGTCAGCAGCCACATTCTCACTAAAAAGGAGAACAACCTGCTAAATCATTATGCTAGTGGGATGCTATACACCAAAACAATGTGATTTTAACAATTGGGATTTTTTTAAAAAGACCCATCACTCATGAAATAATTTCAGTGCAGAAAATAAGATGAATCCTGCATGTAGACTTCACATTGGCCATCCTATCTAAGTGGTCACGACCTTTCTGATCTCATCCAAGAGAAATAACTGAATCCTCTTTATCTGAATATCTTCAAAACTCCAAAGACTGCTACAGGGATCTTGAGGGACTTTTTGATGCTGATTTGTAGAAAAGGCATAACGTTGTTTTATTCTCTAGAATCTTCCAATGGTGTTTTAAAAACTTTTCAGACAGAAGTTTAGAACTGCTTGAATCATTTGTTGAATTTGTATCCAACCATTCCTTTGTGAAGACCATTCCCCCTTCCAACTGAAGAATTTTCCCTGAAGTATTCCTGAGGTTCTGTTCACCCCCAGGAACAACATTGTGAGGGCTTGGGGGCATGAGAACATCCTGTACTGCAAGTGGCTCTCTTTGGATAGAAGCCAGTGAGGAGCCCAAACTGAAATAATGCCTATTTGGACCAAGCTATAGCTCTTGTAATAAAGACTCAAATTGGCTTCCTTTGTGCCTGTAAAAATCTCATTTTCCATTCTTTCATTCTTTCCTTTCTTCCCTCCTTCAAACTCTGGTAGATTATCTCCCACTTACGTTATCTCCTCAGAACATACAATCTTCGTATATTTGTCCAGAGAATAGAGAACCACATCTGTAGTTTGCTCAACTAAACAGAGAAACAGAGAAACACACACAACAATGACCCAGGAAGTCCAGAATATATTATACAACAATTGTTTCTAGATTCATAAAATCTAACACTTTCTTTTCTATCTTATCTGCCATCTATCTCATTTACTCATCTTAAATAAATAAATAAATAAATAATATTCTAATATTTTTCTTAGCACTAGAAGGATATTTCCCTCACTTCACTTTAAGGTAAAATCACTTGATGATATTGACAAGCAATAGCAGAACTAGCAACAGAGTAGATGCACAACAAAATGAAGACCTTAAATGACTTTAGGAAGTAGAAAACTGTGTTAGAGATAGCCATACTGGGAACTGCTACCCATAATAGTTTACCACCACAGATTCAGATGCTAATAGGCAACAAGAACAGAAACCTTTTCATGAAACATGAAGCTGGGTATAAGGGATGAGAACAATATGTACTGAAAGATGAGTTGCAGAATGAGTTGAAATAAAAAGAAGAAAGGATAAATTAATTATGTAGAACAAACATATGAACAAACCTTTACCCACTATGTAAACAAGTTAGTTATTTGCATTGCCAGGGTTTTGGTGTTGTTCTTGATCCCCCTCACCTGATATCTTGATTTTCTTTACAACTTTGCTGGTGGTATTGATAATTTTAACATTAACCCCAATTGGATCTCCATGGTAATAAATCTGAAATAACAGTGGATTATGGTCAAAGAAATATGTAGATGCATACAATGACAAAATGTCAACTGTGGTCCTGGAGAAATACAGTTACTGCAAACCAGAATCAAAGACAGATGTTAAGTAGGAGAGAGAAGGCTGAAGCATAAATTTAAAGCAGAATACTATAATCTACAGTAATAAAAAAGAGATGTGACATGGCAATGAGCTGAAACCTTTAGCTGACCTCCTTGTCCAGTGACGCCTCTAGATGCAGGGGCTTATCAGACATCATGAATTGCTTAGTAGTCTCAGACTTTGGTGCAGGACCTGGGTTTTTGGGTGCAAACTGGACCTTCCTTATCACCAAACGCACTGAATTTCTGCACAGAAAAAAAGCAGTTCATCATATTTGCTCATATGGATATGATCCAAGATCCTTGATACTATGAAGGATTCCTTGACTTTACAAACAATATGAGTAATGAGGTACAAAGTGTATTGCAAAGGGTAATCTAAAGAGTTAATGAGTCCAAAGTGTTGTGAGATGCATTTTGCAGACTGACTTTATAACTGACTTAAATTTTCACTAAGAGCTGAATGTAGCTCAAAACACAATTAAGAACATAAGAACATAAGAGACACCAATGTTGGATCAGGCCAAAGGCCCATCCAGTCCAACACTCTGTGTCACACAGTGGCCAGAAATACCAGTGCCATCAGGAGGTCCAGCAGTGGGGCCAGGACATTAGAAGCCCTCCCACTGTTGACCCCCCCAAGCACCAAGATGACAGAGCATCACTTGCCCCAGAGCCCCTAGCTATACCTTGTGGCTAATAGCCACTGATGGACCTCTGCTCCATATGCTTATCTAATTCCCTTTTGAAGCCGTCCATGCTTGTAGCACCCACCACTTCCTGTGGCAGTGAATTCCATGTGTTAATCACTCTTTGGATGAAGAAGTACTTCCTTTTATCCGTTCTAACCCGACCGCTCTGCAGTTTCATGGAGTGCCCACGAGTTCTTGTATTGTGAGAAAGGGAGAAAAGTACCTCTTTCTTTATCTGCTCTTTCCCATGCATAATCTTATAAACCTCGATCATGTCACCCCTCAGTCGTCTTTTCTCCAAGCTAAAGAGCCCTAACGCTTTAACCTTTCCTCATAGGGAAAGTGTTCCAACCCTTTTATCATTCGAGTTGCCCTTTTCTGCACTTTTTCCAAAGCTATAATATCCTTTTTAAGGTGTGGTGCCCAGAACTGCACACAGTATTCCAAATGAGGTCTCACCATTGATTTATATAGGGGCATTATTATATTGGCTGATCTGTTTTCAATACCCTTCCTAATAATCCCCAGCATAGCATTGGCCTTCTTTATTGCAGTCACACACTGTCTCGACATTTTCAGTGAGTTATCCACTACAACTCCAAGATCTCTCTCTTGATCAGTCTCTGCCAGTTCAGACCCCATCAATGTGTATTTATATTTAGGATTTTTGGCTCCAATGTGCATCACCTTGCACTTGGCCACATTGAACCCCATTTGCCATGTTGACGCCCACTCGCCCATCCTTGACAGATCCCCTTGGAGTGCCTCACAATCCTCACTGGTTTTCACCACCCTGAACAACTTTGTATCATCCGCAAATTTAGCCACTTCACTGCTTACTCCCATCTCCAAATCATTAATGAACAAGTTAAATGATGTCTTATAATTGCCTTTATACTCAGCTAGTGACTTGTTCTTATTAGATGGGTTCTTGTTGAATGTCACCTAAACTAAATTTCTGCCTCCCTATTGATTAATTTCTAAAGAATGGGCTGACGAGAATCACCATGAGTCCTCAGATAATAATCAGATCTACCCCATTGTATCACCCTGATTCAAACCATGTGTCTAATTCTGTAGTTTTATGTTTGTACGAACACACACACATGTGTACCAATATAGGACACACTGATGAAGTGAGCTCTAGTTAAAAAAAAATCATGTCACAAATTGGCTGTTGCCTTAACTTGAAAAAATCTTGTTGCACTGACCCTCTCATTATGGCACCGTAACATCTGGGGGCAATATGTAATGGAGAAAATTACTGACCAAATAAATAAATAATCTAATCCCTCACACTAACTTTGATGAGAAATGGTTCATTGTGTTAGATTACTTGTCTGAACATGATGTAGTTCCAAAAGGAATGAAATTGCTAAACCTGCTATGACATCTATTTCTACATAGTGCTCTGCTTGATGGATTTTTAAATGCGGGGGTTTTTTTACTACTGTGGCGTTAAGAATTCTTGTAATGTTTTTGGTGATAATGTATTATTCCTTTATGTATTAACCTAAGGTACTTGGTTTCTTTTTATAATTGGTTTGTTGTAATGGAAGTTGTATGGAAATATTTATATTAAAGTATTAAAAAGAACAGAGGCAGGGGCAAACGGATCGTGTAGCAGTGCTGTGGATGAGAGGTACTGGCATCACTGGGACTGATTTTGTTGACAGATCTTCTAAGAAGTATTATGTCATTTGTCACAGAACATGAAACAATGTCCACCGAAGCAAAGCAGCATTTACAAAGGGATATTAGATGTCCTTCCAAAGCGGTAGGTGCAACCCACCAGTGGCTGAACAGTGGGCTTTCCCACATTCTCATTTTCCTCACTTCTGTGTTCCTGTGGCTTCCCGGGGGCAGGGTCTGTTCTGTAAGTGTTTTGCTCTGTCTAGCGGTCAATTCAATATTGCTTCTCTTTGTGTTGGCATATCTCCCTGCAGCTTTTTTTTCTGGACATAAAGCAATATATTATCAAATTGTCCACTAAAGGGAGCAAAATATGTGCAAACAGACAAAAAACACCCTGAACTAACAGGAACGCACAAGCAAGGAAAATGAGAATGCAGAAAAGCCCACTGCGTATTATATGTATTTTATGTAGGTTTTCTTTTCTATACAGAAACAAGAACATAGATATCATGCCTCATAATCGCAGAGGATCTCCCCGCCACTTACGTCAGTTGACAGCCTTTAAGTAATACACACCAAAATATTTCTCTAGAAAATAGATCTTTAGCTCAACCACGCATAGAATCTCGACCACAAATCTTCAAAATTATCTCCACCTTTCCCCTTTAAGAAGGTTGTTAATTTATCAATTTCTGCTATATTTAAGAGTTTCTGTATAAATTCTTCCCTAGTCGGTGTTTTATCTAGCCTCCAATATTTGGGGGAAAAAATCCTCGCTGCTGTTGTAAGATCAGGTGTTTTTCTGGTTTGCGGTATTTCTCTGGAATATTATTTAATAGAAATAGCTCTGGTATAAGGGGTACTTCTTTCTTTATTATTTCTTGTATAATCATTTGTATCTTTCTCCAATATTTTTCTGCTTTGACTCAGCGCCACCACATAGAACCACATCCCTAAATTTTGCCTAATTTCCAACATGCATTATTTGTTTTACCTGGTGACATGTGCCACCTGTAAAACATTTTATACATATTTCTTTAAGTGGAATCGATCTAGTGAATTTTATATTACTCTTCCAAACTTGATCCCATTGTTCTAAATCTATACTGTGCCCCAGATCCTGTGCCCAAGCAATCATGGCGGATTTAACCACCTCATCCTGCAAATTGAAATCTAATAAATATATATATATATATATAGTTTATCGATTTTTCCTCCATATCTAACCATACTTTATCTAAATCCGTCATTTTTGGTATATTCCTATCTTCTTATATTTACTATATCTTGATTCCAATTGTAGTCATTCCCACCAAGATAGGATTTTGTTCCTGTTGCTCAGGGATCAGTTGTTTTTATTATCTAGTATATCTTGGTATCTCCACTTCAAGTGTTTCAAAAATAATGAGGGTTTAATAAACGCTTCCAACGGCGAAACCCATCTGGGTGTTTTACTATAAAAGAGCTGTTTGGTCTCTTCCCAGGTTTTTATCAAGGAACCTCTAATCATATGCTGTTTGAAGTATGTCTTATCTTTACCATACCAGATAAAGGCATGCCATCCCATTGCCAGGTCATGTCCCTCTAATTTTAGCAGTCCTGAATTTTCAAGTGTTAGCCAGTCTTTTATCCAGACCATGGAAGCGGCTTTTTAATACAATGCCCAGTTTGGTGGTGCCAAGCCTCCTCTTTCTTTTTTATCTTGTAAGAGCTTCAATTTAATTCTGGCCTTTTTGGATTGCCAAATAAATTTACTTATGATTTGATCTAATTCCTTAAAGTATTTTTGATTCTTCAAAATGGGGATGGTTTGAAAAAGAAATAACAATCATGGGAGAATGTTCATCTTAATTTTTGCCACTCTACCAAAAAAAGAAATTTTTAGTCCTTTCCACTTCTCCAGGTCTTTCTTGATTTCAAGAAAAAGTTTCTTATAGTTGTCTTCTATTAATGAACTACATCTGTTTGTTACATTTAGGCCCAAATATTTAACTTTTTTTTACAGATCTCAGCTCCTGTTGTTTCTTGTAGCTGCTGTACTTGCTCCTTACAATTTTTAGTTATTATTTCTGGTTTGAGCTGCGGTGGCTCAAGTGGTTAAGACGCTGAACTGCAGGCTGTGGAAGGTCAGTAGTTCAGCAGTTCAAGACCCGGGTGCCGCAAGACGGGGTGAGCTCCTGTCTCTAGTTCCAGCTCCTGCCAACCTAGCAGTTCGAAAGCAAGAAATTGCAAGTAGATAAATAGGTACCACTTCAGTGGGAAGGTAACAGCGTTCCGTGCGCCTTGGTGTTTAGTCATGCCGGCCACATGACCATGGAAACGTCTTCGGACAGCACTGGCTCTTCAGCTTTGAAACGGAGATGAGCACCGCAACCCTAGAGTCGGATTCGACTGGCTTTCGAGCAAGGGAACCTTTACCTTTACCTTTACTTGTCCATATTGCTGTATTAATGCCAATAATTGTTTAAGGGAGTCATCTGGATCTTCTACAATGAAGACCAAGTCAGTTTGGTGTAGTGGTTAAGTGCGTGGACTCTACTCTGGGAGAATTGGGTTTGATTCCCCACTCCTCCACTTGCACCTGGCTGGATGACCTTGGGCAAGCCATAGTTCTGGTAAGAGCTGTTATTGAAAAAAGAGCAGTTTCTGTCAAGAGCCCTCTCAGCCCCACCTACCTCACAGGGTGTTTGTTGTGGGGAGGGGAAGGGGAAGGAGTTTGTAAGCCGCTCTGAGACACCTTTGGGTAGTGAAGGGTGGGGTATAAATCCAATCTCCTCCTTCTCCTCCTCCATCTGCGAAAGCTTGTAGTTTGAATTCTTCAGCCCAGTGTGCAGAATGTAATTGAATCTAATTGGAGTTGGGAGTTCTAACTTCTGTTCCTCATGTGTAACCACTAAAGCAGTTTAGCATTTCATTATTATGCCTTTAAAAAGGGGAAGACTCTTTTATTACTTTGATAGATCATGGGGAAATATTAATTCCCCCCTCCTGTTCATAATATTAACAAGGATTTGCTGCTGTAAAACTACGTTTCAAAGCAGGATAGAGGTGAGAAGGATCTGAGACCAAGACTGAAAAATAAGGGGGAGAATTGGAAGAGGGGAGATATAAATAAAGGCAGATCATAAAAGGAAGAGAGCAAAATGAAGGAGGATAGAAGTGCAAAAAAAAATAATAAAAGAGAAATTAAGAATAGAGGAAAGATTGTTATATTTTCTACAACACACTAACAGGGATGATTTGGATAAGCAGACAAAACTATGGAACTGGGTGAAGGAGGGAAACAGACTACTAGAAACAACTAGAAACAGCAAACTTTCATTCACCCTTCTACATTTGTTAATGTGTTTTATTTTAATTGTTTTAAATATTTTAGGTATATTTATGTGTATTTTAACATGTTTTGTTTACATCCCAAGGCCCCTAAATTGGGTGAAAATACAAGTGTTTTAAATACATAAATAATCTCACCATTACATCACAAGAACAATTAAAATCTTCCAATCACAACAACCCTGTAATCTGCAGGTACCCCATGATGGGACCTGAGACCTCTGTATCCCATTTACCTTCTTTAAGGCAGGTAGAATGTGCATAAAAAGGGTCCCCTAAGCCTCAACATTTTGTAGCGGGTTCTGCTCCCCAACTTTTTCCCATGTCCTCCCCACATTCTTCCTTCCCATACCCATCCTTCCCACATCCTCTGCCAGCGGGTTTACTGGCCCCCAACAGCCTCCCCTCCTCTGGCTTGGAATAGCCCCCCTCCCATTTCTCTCCTTGCTAGAGATTCCCCGGCTTCCCTTGTCCAAACCTTTCTGCCCTTTTTTGGGCAACCCTACAATGTTCTTGTCTCCCTGGGAGGATTCTTTCTCTGGAAAAGCTACGAGGGAGCGATGACTGGGCATCAGTTCTAAGTAACTGCAATTGGACACTAGGGCCCGAGGTGTTTTTGCACCCTAGGCGGGGCTACCTTCTGGCACCCCCCCACGTGCACCCAATTAAGGGGTTGCCAACCCCCAGGCAGGGCCTAGAGAGAAGCACTGGCTCCCTCCATCCCCAAAGCTGCCCCCGGAAACAAAGACCGATCGCAGAGAGGGCTTTTCTTTCCAGGTCTTCGGTCTGCATTTGGCGGCGGGGGGGGGGAGCGCTTCTTTCTTGGCGATCCCGCACTTACTTGAAGCCAGACTGAAGAACAAGCATTAGGCGCTTAAGCAGACCCGGGGCTCAGTGAACAGCAGCCTGGAGTGAGCGAGCTGTGCCAGGAAACCGCCCGGAATGGCGCCAAGAGGGAGGCAATGCGCGCGGGGTGGGGGGGGAGAGCTGACAGCTCCTCAGCCCGAACATGTTGGCAGCAGGCAGAGACAATGGAGGGAGGGCGAGAGCGGTGGCTGGAGCAGAGGGTGGGCGGGAATAGGGGCCCGCAGAGCCCCAGGCATGTCCATGGCAGGTGAGCCTGGCACAGCCACCCCGCCGCCGATGGGAGTGCGCCAACAGACAGACTCGGGCCCCGCCTCCTCCTCCTCCTCCCCGGCCAACACAGCAGCAGCAGGGGTGCAACCCGCCTTCGTCGGCCCCTTTTGCGCCCCCCACTCGGCTGGGAGCAGCAATGGCGAGTAGCCAGGAGAGCTGTGCAGGGCGGAGCCACGCAGGAAGGAGGGCGGAGCCCAGCAGGAGGCCCACTGGAGGCCGGAACAGTGCAGAGTCCCCAGAGGAGTGCGCCTTGCTCCCTCCTCACTTCCTTCCCCACACACCTGCCTGCCCCCTCCCCTCCTCCTTCCTGATGGTGTGCTGCAGCAGAGGGAAGGGAGGAAGCTGGCGGGAAGGAAGGGGCACATTGTGGGTCCCCAGAAAGCCATGCTGGGGGCGAGTGGGCAGCAGCGGCGGCAGGGGCCTCGCTGAGCCCCTGGGAGATCTGCGTCCTAGGCCAGATACTAGCAGGCCTAGTGAGAGAGCCAGCCCTGCTTGCAAAGTAAATGTTTATTGGTTTATCTCAAGTAAATTTTATCATTGAATGACTCTTGTGTTGCTATCTGTTTACATTTGTTTATATACAGACACATTTTTTCATTCATTGCAGATTGGGGAATATCCCAGATCCTAGTCTGGCATTCTTACCACTACACTATTATGTGTTTTAGGGCCAAAGTGATGGTGGCGAAGAATCCATCCTGTGGGTGCTGAAGGCATTTAAAAAGCATTTGTAGGCCCCGGTCACACGGGCAGGAAACTGCAGAGGAGAAGCGTGTCTGTTTGCCCTGGGGCAAACTACTGCGCAGTTACATGATCAGAGGTACCGTGGAGGTTCCATGGCAAGGGAGAGGTGTCGATCACAGGACAAGCCAGCGCACAACGAAGAAGCAAACTGTTTTTTATTTTTGTGTACATGACAAATGCGCATGCTCCGTTGGGTGCGCATGCGCATCCACAGAGACGTGGACAAAAAAAACACCTTATGTGCAAGGGGACATGGGTGGGCGCCGGATGCCACCAGAAACGCGATCAGACGCCCGCCCTTGCCCCGCAGTTTCCGGAAACTAGTACCTCCAAGGTACTAGTTTTTTGCCACGCAGTTTCGGCTGGAAGCCTCAGTTGAGCCACGGGAGTGCTACGCTTCCCAGATGTGCTGGTGAGATCGCGCCCGGAAACTCCGGCTGTTTTCCGTCTCACTTGTGTGGCTTCTGTTACGTGTGACCGCAGCCGTAGTTAATCAAAAAAATGCTGCAAGGCCCCTATTCAGATTGGGTGCACAGTGCAGTGGCCCCAGGAGCTCTTATCCCCAACTGTCAGCTATGCTGCCATGAAGGTTGGGGAGGTTGGTCTGTGTCTGGTTAATTGCTATTGCTTTCCTTTTAGGTTAATTGCCACTTCATTCCTTTCTGTGCTGTCTCTGCTGTGCGCCAAAACGCTTATCTATACAGATGTGCAGGAGGGTGTTGTGATGTCTGGGATTGCCCTAGGTGCCATGGGAGAGTGTTCATTCTCAGCTTCAGCTACCTAACAGTCTCTAAGCCTTAACCCGTGCGCGGGAGGGTGCCTAATTGGCCAGTGCCGTGGGGGGGTGCATAAGAATACCCTATATCCTATTATGCCCATGGGGCCACCACCCTTCGTAACAGTGCCTATGTTACTGCATCTATAGCTCTGCAATAAAAGTATAACTTTGTTGTTGGCTGTGGGTTCTGACACCAACACGGTGCCTTTTCAAGTGCCAAAACAAAGTCTCTGCCCCTGCAAATGTGCAAGGGAAACAGGAACTCCTGAGGCCCCTGTGCCACCATCATAAGGTGATCCAGATTACCCGCAACATTTTCTAAAGAACCACAAACGCTACAAAGTGGCATCAGTGGACATGTGATGAACCTGTAGTCTGGCTTTTAACTGGGAAAATAAGTACCTTTCGTTTTCCCTATTATTATTCCTCCTCACCAAAGGAATATTAAGCTACAGCCCAAGCTTTGTATACAATAGACATGTACTGCACGTGTGGGTCTGGTCATATGTGAATTTCCTGTCTCGGGATCTGTTTTTCATAACCAATCAACACAATTATTTTAGAGTTAATAGATAATGAACCTTTGATGTTGATTGAGAAAAACATGGGTGTCCAAACAGCAGAACATTTTTTATGAAATGAGGGAATGAGTTTACCTCTTATGAATTTTCTCTTCCAAGTTATCAGCACAAAATCCTTTAACCTGAAAGTCCACACCACAAGACTGAGAAAAACATAAGAATAAAGGTTACAAAGGTTTCGAGACAAATTGTTTCCCATGTAACAACTGGTTATAAGAACCTGCAATTACACATACATCAAATCTTGAGGACAAGGTGAGCAGGATTAGTTAAAATGTATAATCTGAGTCCAAATAACCAGCAAGGTCAAGTTTCTCTAATATGCCATCTGTTCCATGAACAGCAGTCCAGAAAGCAAGGAGGAAACCTACTGGCTTTTACTGGTATAAAATCCTTCTCCTCTAACACAAGACCACAAGAACTGTATGTGTTTCGGAGATTGCTAAGAATTCTCTGTGTCTTCATCAAATTACACTTTATAGGATTTGGACAGTGAGTAGGAAATCATCACAGTTAATCAGTATAAGTCTGTGGTACAGATCCACTCAGAATCTCACAAGCCTTACAACCTGCAGCTTTTTTTCTGAATTAAAATTGAGGTACATTTCACTCTGACAAGTTAAAATTACTACATTTAACATAAAGAATTTGCTTCCCCTTGAACACACATGCTCTACATTTGGGATCTCATCATATCTCCTGTTGGCACCCCCCTCTGAGGTTAGGAAGTTCTGCTGTTCCACACCTGATGGAAAAATGCTGCAAATTTATTCACCTCAACAAAAGAAACAGCAGAGCTGTGAATCAAGCAGAGAGAAAGCAAGGAGGTCTCCATCTGGGCTCAGAAGAGTCTTTAATGACTTCCTTCAATTTATTTTTGGTGCAATTTCAACAGTTCTCTTCCCTGGCACACAGATTAAGAAATACTGGTATAGCCCAAGGATGCATGTTATTCACATAGTGTGGGCTAAATAGTGGAATTCCCTTGATGCACGATCCCATTTGTTCTGTAAGTGGCTAGTAGAGCCATCGCTACCTTCTTTTCTAAATGATACCCTTGTGTTTTACTGTTTATTTATTTGTTTAGAAAATATGTGTATATTTTGAGGTGGCTCACAAAACCAAAACCAAATCACAGGATTAAACATTAAGGACTAGGAGTAAAAAAAACCCTAGCTATATAAACAAAGGTAAAGGTTCCCTTGCTCAAAAGTCAGCCAATGTTCCCTTGCTCGAAAGCCAGCCGATCCCGACTCTAGGGTTGCGGTGCTCATATAAACAAAACAGGAGCATAAAAACAGCATACATTCAACATACAGATTCCCTGAGATAAAAGCCTGGTAAAAAAAATTTTTTTTTTGATACATTTTAGTGCCTACTGGAAGCAAAAGTAGGGGGCAGGTGAGTCTCAGAGGGGAGCACATTCCAAAACTGTAGTGACATCCCTGGGAAAGCATGGGCTCTTCTTGCTCCCCTCCTCACCTCTGCAGGCAGGAGCCCAGAGAGCAGAGCTCGGAATAGGACGTCATCTCTCTCAGAGAGGAAACAAAAAAGAACGCTTTACTGGCTTCCCAGGTGTGTTTTCACTGTCATGTTTCCTTGGTTTCACTGTCATGTTGTTAACATCATTTTAATTTTTGGGGGTTAAATTTATATCCCGTCCTCCCCACCGTGGAAAGAAGACAGACAAGAAAGACCATATTTACCTTCCCAGTATCATCTGGCCCTGGTTGGAGAGTGACAGAGCAGGGCAAATTGGTCGCCATCTAAGAATATGATAAATATGATTATGATAGATAGTTGACAGATAGATGATAGATGATAAATAGATATAGATGATAGACATAGATGACAGATCGATAGATCGATCAATCGATACATAGATATAGGCTGCGGTCACACACACTAAATAATCCAGGTGGAAAGTGCATTGAAAGTGGATTATTTAGTGTGTGTGACCACGGCCATAGATGGATAAATAACAGGGAACTCTTAGCAGAATTTATTGCAGCAGACAGAGAGAACAAGTATCATTATCCACTAGCCTTGAACTTCAGTCAGGTTTTTATATTAAACACCCCCATGACTGTAATGTACCGATTTTCAAACTTTCTATCAGCTGGGGATCCTCTGTACTTTCCTTCAGGTACACACATGATACTGTGGGACATACACAATACTCTTAATCTTTTGATTCCCACACCCCCAATAAACCTCCAAAGAATATCAGGATCCCCCAGAATGCAGTTTGGAAAATACTAATACATGATCCCTTTTCCACTTGGATAAGTAATTGAACCTACACAGTTAAGGAAAAGTTCATGTAACAAGAAGCCACTCTGGAAAGCAGAAGCTAATTTGGATGGTATAAAACAACCCTAGAGCAGTGAGCCAAAAATACCCTGTAGGGCTGGCAGCATTACCACGGGTACTTCACTCAAAGCAAACCAAGGACAGGGGTTCACCCATTAATTTGTCATGCTTCACCTCCTACCTGGTCCAAAGTTGGCAGCCCTTGTGATATTGTTTGTGCCATTGGGGCTTTGCTCAGACTGTTTCTGGCCAACAGATAGACTTAAGAAAACTCTTAAAGGGTATTGCCAAGGAAGGCATTGGTGGCCAGGAACAGTGTGGTTTGCTTTGAGTGAAGTAGCATTACTACTTCACTTTTGGAGATACGGTGACCAGAACTGTACACAGTATGCCGAATGAGGCTGCAACACAGATCTATCAGCCTATATTTGAAGCTGGATTTTTTTTGTTCCAATATGCATCACCTGACACTTACCAACAGTGAACTTCATTTGCCACATTGTTGCCCACTCACCCAGTTTGTAGAGGTCATCTTGGAATTCTTCACAGGCAGCGTTAGTTTTCAACCATCCTGAATAATTTTGTGTCATCTGCAAACCTGGCCACTATACTACTCCCCCCTAGTCCCAGATCATTGATGAATAAATTAAAGAGTACTGGCCCCACTACCGATCCTAGTGGGACCCCACTGCTTACTTCCCTTCATTGTGAGAATAGTCCATTGATTCCTACTTCTTGCTTACTCTCATTTACCCAGTTTTTAATCCACAAGAGAACCCATCCTCTTATCCCATGACTGCTAAATTTACTCAGGAGTCTTTTGTGTGGTACCATGTCAAAATCCTTTTGAAAGTCCAGGTATATAATGTCTACTGGTCACTGTTGTCTACATGCTTGTTCATTTCCTCAAAGTCCAAAAGATTGGTGAGGCAGGACTTCCTTTTGCAGAAGCCATGCTGATTTTCCCTCAGCAGACTTTGTCCCTCTGTTTGCATAACAATTCTATCTGTGACATTAAGCTGACTGGTCTGTAATTTCCTGGTTCCCCTCTTAGATAGCTTTTTAAAAACTGGTACAACGGCTGAATTTAGTGATGGGTTACATATATGGAGTAGTAGATCAACGATCTCACATCTGAGTTCCTTAAGAACAGGACCTGGAGACTTATCAGCTTTTAATTTCCCCAGTAGGTCTATAAATTCATCTCTGGTCACTTCAATGTGGCTCATTGCTTCAGACGCTTTCTAAAAATAGGGGCTGAGGCATGGGTATGTGCCCCACATTTTCCACAGTGAACACAGAAGCAAATACATCTCCCCATCTTCTGTTACCAATCCCTTTATTTTTTTGCATGACTAATTATTGAAATATTTCTTTTGCCAGAGCCTGTGGTCCCTCCTGTTCAATCCATTGGGGCAGACCTTCCACTTTATAAAAGATACTTGACTTGTGTAGTTAACCACGCATGCCTCCTTTCAGACTTGGCAGTGCCTTTCCTAACCTGTGGTATGAATTCTATTTGGACTTCATTCAGTGTGGCTTTAAATAGTCTCTAAGCATCCTCTAGGGAAGTGACTCTCTTGCGTTTCCCCTTCAGCTTCCTTTTTACAATTCCCCTCATTTCTGTAAGGTTCCCCGTTTTGAAATAAAATGTTACAGTTTTGGACTTTAGGGGTAACTTTCAATTGATCCGAATACATTATGGTCACTGTTCCCAATTGGCATAACAACCTCTCTCACCAGGTCTTGAGGCAAGCTCAGAGACAAGTCCAGGATCACTACCCCTCTGGTTGACTCTGTGACCAGTGCACAGTCTTTTTTGATGGCTAGGAATTTATGATGTCTATAGCAGTTGAATTTCCATGATTTTGTGCAAATAAATCTTTGGCCTGTTGGCTAATCAAATTTTCCCTTTTAAACTGATTCGCTGAATTTGATTTCTCTTAAACAAAATTGCATGTCACAAAAATGAATACCAGAATCTTTCCTAACAAAGGAAGGCAGTTTCTGTTGAATTTTTAACTTAAAGCAATCTTCACTGCACTGTAGATGTTTTTCAAACTGGGGTCCTGGGATTCCCAGCTCCTTGTGGGGTAGCAGACAAGGCAGGACAATGGGAAAGTCCTCTTTTTGATAATTCAGTTAATGTCAAAAATGAACTTTACACCTCAGGGCAATGTGACAGAATCAACTTCTCCTTCTTTTGAAGGAGGGAAGATCATACAGCTTTCAGCATCTGCAGTCACCTCATTTCTAGATCACCTATCAGCACTACCCAGAGAATGAAATGACTGGTTATTGAATAGTTAAGCCCTAGAAACTCTATTTGGCTGAGTGGCACCAAAGAGGTATAGTTGTAATACAGACATTATAGTTATGTAAGGTATAAAATTGATCTAATTTTCTCTCTGATTATTGTTATTGCTAATGGCAGTTTCCAGTTGGATACTGGAAGTTCAAGTTTTTCAGAGCAGCTTGTAGCTTCCCTACCTCAAAAGTGAAGGGATAGGCATGCTCTCCTAGCTTTCTCAGCAGCTTTTCTTGCAACGTAGTAAGACTCTTGGGTGCCTGGTCTGGCACAGGAGGGTAAATCTGTGTGCTGAGGACATAGATGTCCTTTCTGAAGGTCAGGCCAATTACATCCAGGTCATCTCGGCCATAGCGAAATGCACAAGTGAGAGTCACATACACTAGGTCACAATAGAATGGAAATAATTAAATACAGTAAAGAAGAGGAGGAAGGGCAGAGAGAATACAGGACAGAATATTAGGGAAAAGGCAGATGTAGAGAGATGAGGTAGAGAAGGAAAGAATAAACTAGTGAGTTTAGAATTAGAAGTTTCTTAATTCAGACATCAAATGAATACTGTCATCATGGAATAGTGTGCGTAGTGGTTAACAGTGCCATCCTAAGCAGATCCCATTAAATTTAATGTACTTGAAAAAGTAGCATTGTAAGAGCCTGAAATATGAGATGGCAGCCTTGGATTCAAACAATCAAAAGCAGTCCTTATACAAATGCCTCAGATATCTTGCTGGACGTTAAAAATAAATATATGATTGCATAGAAGTGCTACTCTTATTATTATTATTGCATTCCAAAATAAATGAAACATAATCCTATTTTATACTTAAAAGTAATGAGTGAAGAATGGAAGGGTGGAAGTAGAAAAGGTGGTGGATTTGATTATTCTGTTGGGTTAAGTCCAAGGAATCCAACAATTTGTGGGGTACTTTTCTAAATATTAACATCTTCACAATGAAGACATAGATGTCTGTTTTCCCAACCTTTTCTGTCCTTCAGGTACTCCGGATCGATCAAGACAACTCCATCTGCAAACAAATATGAGAAGATCAGATAAAGAAATAAACAGTTTAATGCATATTGGACTTGGGCTACTGAGGTCTGTATTCAAATCTCAACTCCTCCATGAAGCTCACCAGATGTCCGCAGACCAATAACATAAACAGACACAGGCAGTTAAGTACAAACAAAAATTATAGGACATGGCATACTATAAACATTGCAGAAAACTGTATTTTAAAAATATAAAATGTAATGAGTGAAAGAATACATACACTGATTGCAGTACAAATTGCAATGAGAGTGGATTTGATTTAAATCACTAGTCAGGCTCTGTTCTGGTCATACATTTACATTATCTATCATTCAGTGAGTTATCTACTATGACTCCAAGATCTCTCTCTTGGTCAGTCTCTGCCAGTTCGGACCCCATCAATGTGTATTTATAGTTAGGATTTTTGGTTCCAATTTGCATCACTTTGCACTTGGCCACATTGAACCCCATTTGCCACACTGACACCCACTCGCCCATCCTCGACAGATCCCTTTGGAGTGCCTCACAATCTTTCCCGGTTCTCACCACCCTGAACAATTCAGTGTCATCCACAAATTTAGCCACTCGAAATCATGAATGAACAAGTTAAAAAGCATCGGACCCAGTACTGATCCCTGCGATACTGAACCACTGCTTACCACCCTCCACTGTGAAAATTTACCATTTATACTCAATCTCTGTTTCCTATTAGCCAGTTTTGATCCACAAGAGGACTTGTCCTTTTATCCCGTGACTAATAAGCTTACTTAGGGGCCTTTGCTGAGGAACTTTATCAAATACAGGAGCCCTGAGCCCATTTGCAGGGAGGGCGGGGTATAAATACAAAAATAAATAAAAATAAATAAAAAGCTTTTTGGAAGTCAAGGTAAACAACATCTTTGTCCACATGTTTGTTCACCCCTCAATGAACAAAAAATGGGTTACTATGGTTATGGTTACATTGGGGCATTTCCCCCCAGCCTATCTTACTATTAAAGTTTAAAAAAAATAAATCCCCCCCCCCAAGCACTGCTTTAAAGTGCTCTGGAGAGATACAGCTCTTCGTAACAAACAGATGATCCTTCCTGACAACATTGGGAGCATTAACCTCAACACAGAGATGTGTTCTTGGGGTGGAAATATACCCCAAATTACAAGAAAGTTTGAAATTGTTAGTTGATGTTTTTAAACAGTTTCATTTAAAATTCATGACATTTTGCTAGTTCTCTAGCATCTTTGGTTCAAAATTTCCGCCCCCAAATAATTGGATTTTGCCTTGGAGTATTTCCCCCCCAAAGTTTGAAGACATGCTTCTTGATTAAAGGTTGGGGCTTGAAACTCTATTCCCTATTGTAACCTCAGTACCAAGGCTTCTACTGCTGGAAGGAGTCAGATACCAGCCTGACCTGGGTTACAAATGGAGGTTATTGTTAAAATAGAAAAGGTTACTAGCTATGAAATAATTCCAGTTCTTGAAATCTAGCCCAGCCTTGGCAGAACCTCACTCTTACCCATTGCTAAGCTGTTTAGTTACGAAGCATTGCCTGGATTCCTCACCCATGTCCAAGACTGCTCACCTACTGAGTGCCCCCTGAGCAGCTGTTTCTGGGTAGCGGGGGTAAGCCTCTGGTAGGTGGACACATAAAATAATCAGAGGTGGTGGCAACCATACCGAAGTACTCCAAAGAATCGAAGGACTGCCTACTCCCTTATGAACCTGCCTAACCAATGTAGTCCTCTTCTGAGGCCTGACTTAGGGTGCCCCTACCTCCTGATGGACTCTATGGCATTATACCTGTTGAATCCTGCCCCCCCCCACCTCAGTCTCCCTGGCTCCACCAGGAATTTAATTGTTTTTAAATTTGTTGTCGAAGGCTTTCATGGCTGAAGTTCATTAGTTGCTGTAGATTTTCCGGGTTGTGTGGCCATGGTCTTGGCATTGTAGACAAAGGTTTAGTGGAAAAGAGGGCCAATATTAAAACCCATTGATAAAAAGAAGTACATGTATTTATTAATAATATCAAGTTAAAACATATATAGGGGCCCAATTACAGACAATATACATAAACCATAATCATAACCAGGGCTAAAAAAAATGACCTGACGCGTTTCGGCCGGATCGGCCTTCCTCAGAGGTCATACAAGTGTGGCTGGATGGTAAATAGTTACACCCATAAAACACAATCAAAAATGTATACAAAATATAATTTCAATTAGGACCATAAAGGAAATTGTTCAGTAAAAACATACCCAGGCACAAAGTGAATATGCGCATACAATCTTTTTAGTGCAATCACTAGCCCAGTAGATATAAAATCAACCTA
>NW_015167669.1:36587-45259 GCF_001447785.1 Gekko japonicus
TTGTCTCCTGAGGAGGTTTCCTGTTTCCTGTTTCCTGAGGAGGTTCTTTTGTATGTGGATTGGCTGTTGAAATTCTAAACCTTACCTGTAGTGCGATTGTCAGATGTAGAGCCTTTTGTGTTTTTCAGGACAGGAAACCATGCCCTATTTATTTTTAAACTCTCCTGTTGAAGTTGTGTTTATGTTTATGAATTTCAATGGCTTCCCTGTGTAATCTGACATGGTAATTGGAAGTGTTGTCTAGCCTTTCAGTGTCTTGGAACAAAATACTGTGTCCTGTTTGAGTTAGACTATGTTCAGCCACTGCTGATTTTTCAGGTTGGCCAAGTCTGCAGTGTCTTTCATGTTCTTTTATTCTTGTCTGAATGCTACGCTGTGTGGTCCCGATGTAAACTTGTCCACAACTGTATGGTATGCGGTATACTCCTGCAGAAGTGAGGGGGTCTCTTCTGTCTTTTGCCGATCGTAGAATCTGTTGTATTTTTCTGGTGGGTCTGAATACTATTTGTAGGTTGTGTTTTTTCATAAGTTTTCCCATCTGATCAGTGATTCCTTTGATATACGGCAAAAACACTTTCCCTGTGGGAGGCTGTTTTTCCTCAGTTGTTTGTTTTAGCTTTGGTTTAATCGCTCTTCTGATTACATTCTTGGAGTAGCCATTGCTTGAAGCGCGTGATTTAGATGATTTAGTTCATAATTGAGAAAGTGAGGTTACATTACAAGAACCAACCAGAATCACACAAAACAGCAAAGAAACATTTGTTCAAAGAACAGTTCAAGATCAAACCAGAACACACAAAGTTTTTTTAAAAAGCCAATCAAGAAGCCACAAAAATACATACAAGCCAAAAGTTTTTTTAAAAAACCAAAACCAAAATAGCTTTAAAGAAACGAAAAGCATTTTAAAACCTAGAAGAACCACTTCCACAATTATGAAAGGCAACAAAAATACTTAAAAGACATTAAAAACAGAATCCTTTAAATAAAACAAAAAGAAATCTAAGCATCTCAAGAAACAGCGAAGAAACAGCTTATAAAAGAACAGATTTAAGAATCCAGCCACCAACCCCAAAACTAAACAATAGTAAAGAAAAAATCTGCATGACACAGTATTTTCCCCACCCACCTAACTCCAGAGAACATAAATATGTTCTCTACAAAAGCAGTCCACAGGGGTGGGGTGGGGTGGGGTGGGGAGAAGGAAGAAAGCCTAACTAACTGAAAGAGGGAGGAAATGCAGAAAGCAACAAAAGACATCCTGAATTTTTGGGGATTCCTGAAAAAGTTGAAGGGGGTGGGGCTCAGTTCTGGAATCCTGAATTTTTGGGGGATGTACCTTTGCCATTTCTGTTAATCCCATATTGCCCTGAAATAGCTTGCTTTATTCCTCAACATGGACCTAAAGCTGCTATAACAGGTCCCCTATTCCATTTTATCCCATCAACAATAAGCTGAAGAAGAGCAGACCCTTTATGTCTCTGTAAGTTAATCAGTTCAAAAGAGATGTGGCGCAAGTGTGTAGTCCCATGGGAAAGTGCTTTTCTTCCATTAGTGTCACATTTCAATGAGGTCCAGCTCTATGCCTTACCTTTACATACTGGTATACCATATAAAACAAGACTCACCTACAGGCTCCACAGATTCCACATGATCCACAAAATCTCGCCTCCCCAGGTAAATGGTTAACTGGGTACCCCAAAAGAGGTAGAAACAAACAGAAAATGAACTATGTTACTGCTTGCTATATCTTTTAAGGTTGTGTCAACAATTTGTTTCATTTATATGTCACAAGGAAATCAACTCTACCAATTGGCTCTGCTCCATTTCTGAATTTAATTTCAGAGATATGAAGCAACTTCCTGAGATGGACTTTCTCCCAGTAGATTGGCTCATAAGTAAGCACCACCGCCTCTAGGCCGGGAATGTATGTGGCTATCATCATATCACTCTTAAAACAGCCCAGATATGTCGTAAACCCTCCAAAGGCCAACCTAAAGAATTCAGCTTTGCATACTCTGTGGAAACTAAGCAAGCCCAGCAGGGCACGTGTGTTATCTGACAGTGCATTCCACTGAATAGTTGCCACAACTAAGAAGGCTCTTCCCCTGATGACAGCTAACCAAGCCATCCTGGGGCCAGGCACCTGCAAGATGCCCCTAAATGATAACCAAAGGGAGGGCAGGGGTTGCATCAGGAGAGGCTGTCCCATAAGTATGAGGGACCCAGACCATTGAGGGCTTTGAAGGTTAACATTGAATTGGATCAAGAGATTAATTGGTAGCCAATGCAGCTGCCACAGAACTGTAGTAATATGAGCTGACCATGATGTTCCAGTCAGTAACCTGGCAGCTGCATTCTGGACCACCTGCAGTTTCTGAAGTGTTTTCAAGAGTAGCCCTACATAGAGCAAGTTGCAGTAGTCCAATCTGGAGGTGACCATTGCATAGTAAAGTCTGACCCAGACAAATAAGGGGCCAGCTGGTGGGTCTGGTGGAGGTGAAAAAACGCTGACCCACACAACCATGGACACTTGTTCATCCAATGACAGCGCAGAATGCAACCACACCCCAAGGCTCTTTACAAAGTCTACATCTGTCAACTGGACACCATCGAGTCTTGGGAGTGATCCTCCAGCTAGCATTTCAGTCTTTCCCAGACACATAACCTCTGTCTTGGATGGATTAGTCTTCAGCCAGCTCCCACTTGACCATTGGACTACCGCATCCAGACACTGGGATAGTGCCAAGAGTCCTGCCACCAGCTGCTATTCCAGCAGGAGGAAGAACTGAATGTCTTCAGCATATTGATGGCACCAAACTCCAAACCTCCTGATGTTCTTGGCAAGACGGTGCATATATATGGTAAATAACATCAGGGAGAGGACTGGACCCTATGGGACCCCACAATTCAGGTTTTGTCAAGTAGACCTCTCCTCCCCTATAGTGACCCTCTGAGAGCGTCCATGGAGGAACGAGGAGAACCAACCAAGGGCAGTGCCCCTTATCCCTGATGAGGCAAGGCAATCGGTCAGGATCAAATGGTCAACTATATCAAAGGCCACAGATAATTGCCCAGCTCCTTTTTATCTAAGGAGGGTTTCTTTAACAAATGTCTAGCAAATGTCCTTAAGGGAGCTGGGAAAACAGCCCTGTGAAAGAGATAAATTTGTAATCTGTCTCAAAGTGCCACTCTTCACTTCATGGCATGATTTTACCAGCCATGAGGGACAAGGATCCAAGGAGCAGGTTGTCAGGATCCTGTTAACATCTTCAAGGGTAAGCAAGCCGAAAGAGTCCAAAAAAGAACCAGAGAGTGCAAGCGGAGCCCCTGTCCCACTACGGTTATCAAATTCAGAAGCCAACTCCAGGCGGAGTTTAGAGCCTTTATCTGCAAAAAAGTTTGCAAATGAATCACAGCTGAGAGCCAAATCAGGATGAGTTTTGGGATGCACCAAAGGGGTGGTCATCAAACCAATCTGAGTAACTGAGTTGGTTGCGAGCTAGCAGACAAAACGGAGGCAATTAAATAATCTCTTTTTGGCACTTCACTGCTACCTCATAGGCCTTTAGTTGGGCTCTATAGTGTGTTTTCACAGCTTCGTCCCGTGTTTGTCGCCAATTCCACTTTAGCCATCTGAGCAACCACTGAAGATCTCCTAGGCTCCCATTATTCCAAGGAGCCACGAGGGCACAGAGGACATCAGGGAGCAATTGACAGCTTCCTGAAGACCTCTATTCCAAATCTCAGCTCCTCAAGGGAACTGCTGGCAGGTCCAGATAAATTTTGCAAAGCATTTTGGAAACGATCAGGATCCATTAGTCACTGTGGGAAAGCATAAATACACAAATTGGCCATCCCCAAGCTGACCCTTAAGAGGAAGTGGTCTGACCCTGGCATTGGTTCACAAACAACCTCACTATTCATTTTTATTTATTTTATTTTATTTATTTATTAAATTTATATCCCGCCCTCCCCCGTAGGGCTCAGGGCGGCTTACATATTCAGATCAAGCCCTGTGCAAAAGATCAAATCTAGTGTGTGGCCTGCTTCGTGCATGGGGGTCGATACAACCTGGGAGAGTCCCAGTGTTGCCATGGCAGCCACGAAGTCTGAGGCTGCACGAAGTAAGGAAGTGTCTGCATGGATGTTAAAGTCCTCCGAGACCAACAGTCTAGGGAAACACAGTGTCCATTCAGATACTGCCTCTGATTATAGCCTCAGAAGAAAGTCCACTGGTGACTAGGGCAAATGGTACATAAGCAGCACCCACTGACAACCAACCCCAAGCCAGGCCAACACATTCAAAGCAAGTGATATTTGGTGCAAGAATCCTCTGGAAGGGAGAGCAATCTCAGATGAGGATCATGACTTTGCCCACCCGCCCCTCAATTCGATGTCAATGGAGAATTGAGTATCCTGGGAGAGTAAGCTGGGTGGGTGAAACAACCTCATCCTCACCCACCCAGATCTCGGTCAAGACGTAATAATGCACCCCTTCATGTGTATATTATTCTGTGTTTATATAGTACACTGCATACTTACTTTGCCATTGGGAGAGGTCTTCTTAAAAACTCTAAAAACAAATCAAGAAGGAAATAAAGACTTGGAGAAAAATTAGCAGCTCAGACTTTTTGCAAGGTATTATACTGTCAGTTTTCCGTTGCAGTGAAATGATGCTACATATGTCAAGTAATTACAATGCAGGAAGTTTGACTTTCACTCTGCCCATGCTCAGAGGCAAGTCCAACATACCTTTCCCAGGTAGGCTACAGACAAATCTCTAAATTTAGTTAGAAGAAAGACAATTGTCGATGTGTTAAGAACAAATAAGCCTTTGTCTCAGTTCTGAAACAGAGCAAGTTTTCAAATGTAAGCATATTTCAATAAAGTACCTGGGTCCCTTCTGAGGGCACATCCCCCTTGTCCACAGCACAGTGCCCTGTTTCCTCTTGACCCTCATGCTCCCTGACAGCAGCGGGGCTGCCATATTCAGAGTGGCTGCCATATTCTCACCTTATGAAACACATAGATGAGTTCCCAAATTATAACAAAAAATAAGACAGAGGCTCGGCTGGAACCCAAATATGAGTGCAGCTGTGATACACCACCAACCATATGTGGTTAGGCAAGGAACATTGCAAAGACAGACATGGCCAAGTGGAAAGTCAATGGGATAGCAGGGCTAGTCTCCACATGAGGAAAAGCCTGGTAATATCCCTGCACACAAACTGGAAAATGGGGGAGAAGAAGAGAAGAGATTGGATTTATACCTCACCCTTCACTACCCAAAGGAGTCTCAGAGTGGCTTACAATCCCTTTCCCTTCCCCTCCTCACAACAGACACCCTGTGAAGTAGGTGGGGCTGAGATAGCTCTTTCGAGAACTGCCTTTGAGAGAACAGCTCTGAAAGAAATTGTGACTAACCCAAACAGGGACTGACATTTTGACTGACAATCTGCTTGCACCCCAGCTCCCCCACCACCCAGAGACCCCACTGCCCAGCCTGCCCCCCCCAAACTAGCATCCAGCAGAGTGTGTGAGTGGCAGCCTTCAAGAAGAGGCTGGATGAATATTTGTCAGGGATACTTTAGGCTGGTCCTGCATTGGGCAGGGGGTTGTCTGTTATAGCTGGGGAGGGTGTCTGTTGTAGCTGAATACAATGGAAGTCCAGTGCCACCATGAACCCCAGCCTGAGACGCCCATGAATTAGACCATTCCCTCTGATGTGTGCAGACAAAATAGTTCGGGGAGAACCTATGGATAATTTATAGAGGTGAGACCATTATTAGGCCTTTCTACGCTGTGCTCTGTTATGGAGGAGCATTGTTTTAGCTGATTTTAATTTATTTTAGCTTTCATCTCAAATACTTTTCTTCTTGTTTTTAACCTTCTTCAATCATTTTGCTCCTTACCTTTTGAGAAACAATGCAATATAATTGCCCGATTTCAGAATTTACAGCATACACTACTACAAATTAACCAGGATCAAAATCAGTCAAACAAACAAACAAAAGCTACCATTAGCAGCTTCACACAGGTCCCCTGATTACAATATGAACCAATCTTTTGATAATCCCCTAGATGCTATTTCCAATTCTTTGACTAGTAAGAAGCCATATGATCCAAGCCTGACAAGAGGAAAATTCCTGTTCCTCTTGTGCCAAAAATTGTGCCAAAAATTATAATCAACCTATAATCCCCTAGCTGCCAGCACTAGATACTTCAGTAGCTAAAAATTGACTAACCGTGATAAAACTAAGCTTGTTTTATTTCAACTAATTTGAACATTGGATCCTGCAATCTCTTGGTGGCAGACGATTTGATCATTGCCTTTCCATTAAAGTTGGATGATGCAACAGTTATCCTTTCATCTGTCTACATTTCTCCATCTACCCCTAGTTTAATGAATTTGGGGGAATTTGTCTGGGGGAAATTGTTGATTACTTGCAGGGCCATTTTCCAGGGACCCCTTTAGTACCAGGGGGGGGTTAAGCACTAGCAGGTGATTTTAATGCAAGGATTGGCAGTGAGGATTATTCTCTCTTCTCAAAATCATTAGGCGCAGAAAATGACGATTTTCTTAGCCCTGCTTGGCATAGTAGAAAATCCAAGGATGATGTAACAAATAGAGGTGGTTTGGAGCTGGCTAAATTTGTGATCCAGAGAAAATTTATTCCATTGGATGGGTACTCAGAGGTCAATGGAGCTGGTGACTTCATTTACGTGCGTCCCAAAGGAGCCAGTGTAATAGATTATATCCTGGCCCCACTTGATTATCTCTCCCATTTTGAGTTTCTAAAGTTGGTGACTTTATGGGAAGTTACCATCTCCCAGTCTTCTATTCAATAGACATCTTTAGAACATTATTGTATTTCAAAACAAAGCTTCCCTCTTTCTCAAAATCAAAATCCAGTTAAATACAGTTCTAAGTAGTGACAAGGCTCAAACCGTAATGGGTTCTATCCCCTGTAAGACTTTAGTCAACAGGGTTTTGCAATCCCTCTATGCTGAAGATGGTCAGTTAGATGCTCTAAATTAGAATACCCACAAATTGACTTCAATGAAAGCCCTGGATGAGAAACTGATGATAGTTGGAATGTCAACTGATATTTTTGAGATGGGCAAATCCAAAGCACTGTCTCCTAGAAATCAACTACAGTAGCTTGATTCTGAGAGCCCACAGACTTTGCTCACCCCTATCTTTTGGTCTTTCTTTCAAAAAATCAATACCCCCCTAAATCAATACACCCTATATCTACTATCTTACCACTCCACAATATTGCAGAGCTTTCTTGTTTGCAAGATTGAATATTATATCCACAAGTGTTTTACATGGGAGATTTTTTAATAGACACTATTCTGACAGGAATTTGCCCTTGTGGCCTTAATAGATCTGCTTGAGTGTAGGTTCTTTGAAAATATAAGGGATCATTACATTAAGCCTTTAATTAATCAACTGTTCCCTTATACTCTAGAAACCCTGGCTTTTTTGCTTAACAATAAGGATCCTAAATTTACCTTGCAAAATATGTTCCAGTTGTTTTAGCCCTTGCACCAAAAAGATAAGAAATAAGTATTTTCCGCTGCTCAAGATTTATGAATCAATGAACTTTTAAGGGAATAAAAGGAAAGAGGGGGAAGTTGGGGCAGACTATGTGGGTAGGAGGTGTCAGGGACGACGTCCAAGCAAACCTGTCAGCTAGACCTCTCTCAAGCCCTGGCTGCCATGGGAGTGGGGTGACTATGGAATGTTAAGTTTCATTTTTGCTGAGTTTCTATTATCTCTGTATGACCTTCAGTGCCTGGTGTAGTCTTTCTCCTGGGAAAAGTAGCCCGTTAGTTTGGCAGGCTTCTACCTGATCCCTGATTGGCCCTGGGCCATCATGGGGCCTCCTTGAATAATGTATATCTGTTTGCTGTGCACGCTTTTCTCCAGTTCTAACACGAAATGGTTAAGATGTCTGCATACTCTCAAAGTCTCAATAGACTTCTTTGATTGCTGCAGGACACAGGCAGGGACACAGATTTTGAACACTCCAGACTTTATGAAAGGGCAGCAAAGACAGAGTAACAAGAGCCCCGGTCACACGGGCAGGAAAATGCAGGGGGGAAGTGTGGCTGTTTACCCCGCAGCAAAATAGCGCTCGGCTGTGCGATCAGATGTCCCGTCGAGGTCCCGTCAAGGTCCCGTGGTTAGGGGGGAGGTGCCGATCACAGGACAATCCTGCGGCATGGCAAAGAAGTGACCTCTCTACCAAAAGGCTCCACGGATTTAACCCCTTCCAGGGCTGTAGAGGAATGCAAACTGTGTCCTCCATCCGGTCCCCTCCAGGAGGAGCTTCAGCCGGGCCACCCTCCCACCACGCCCCCCTGCACCTCCCCCTCTGCCACCCGGTGCAGAGAGTTCCTCTGGAGCAGGCCGAGCCAGGAGTGGGGGGGTACGGAAAAGAGGAGGGGGCTGTGTTGTTTGTTTTTAAATGAAGTGTGTGCATGCGCCATTGGATGCTTGTGCACATCCCGTGGAGACTTGAAGAAAAAAAACCTTTTTGCGACGGGACATGGGCGGGCGCCGGATGCCACGACCTACCACCGGAAATGCGATCAGGCGCCCACCCTTGCCCCGCAGTTTCTGGAAACTCGGAGGTACTAGTTTTTTACCCCGCATCTTCAGC
>NW_015167669.1:45442-67481 GCF_001447785.1 Gekko japonicus
TCCTGTGCGTGGCCGCACTAGGACAGGCCTACCCTTCAAAACCACACCTCTCCAGGAGCTGTGCTTGCAAGCTGTCTAGATCCTCAGGCCTTGCATAACCAGAAAGACAGATATAATTCATCTTCACTCAAACTAGGGAGTAATGATGAGACAATTTGCAATCAAAAGGAATCATCCTGATTCCTCTGGGAAAATTGGCACACACTAAACAATACTCTCTGGCCCCCACAAACCCAGTCAACAAATCAAGAGACCGTAGTCCTCAAGAAAACAGAAGCAAGGACGAACTTTCCCGGGCTTGAGAGTCCGTTTCGACCTGCGTCTTTCTCAAACGTCAGCTTGTGGTGTTATTCTTCCAATCATGACTCTTTTCAACAATACATGCACAGATTCAATAGTGGCTAATTCTAGCTCTACTGCTCACAAAACTCCTTCCGGATAATAACTAGGTTACTGAAACATCCACAAATATAGAAAATGAAAATACCCCTAATTGGTTTTATCACATTCAGAAATGCAGTAATATTGTGATCAGAGGGCAGGATTAAGACTGGGAATATCCAGGTTCAAATCCTTACATAGATGTGAAGCTCACAGAGCAACCTTGGGCTAGACACTCCTTGATCCTAACCACCTGACAGGGTTGTTGTGAGAACAGAACAGAGTGCCTTGTTTGCTCATAGGGAGAAATGTGGGATGAAAATGTAGTTAGCTGAATGAGGGAAATGCTTTGGACATATATGAGCTCATATGATTTCATAAAATTTCAGTTAGTGAAACCACAGGAACATGATGAACTGGGTGTCACAGACAAGTTAGCTTATGAGCAGTGCTTGCGATGTCTTTCATGGGGCTAAAATTTCCAAAAGAAGAGGAAGACTTACTTCAATCCACTGGACATCTTCAATCAAGGCGATAGAAGTTCTGACAAAGAAAACAAAGAAATAATAAACTGGTGTAGATTATGTGGCCAAGAGATGGTGAGCACAGCCGTGGCCCAGGGAAAGATGGGGGGAGGGGCCAATTTTTAAAAAACCCTCTGCCAAATGCTATTGGCCTCTGACCCTCCTTTGGGGTAGGCAAGAACACGTGAAGAGTCCTGCTAGATCAGCCCACTGTTTCAAACACTGGCCACCAACCAGTAACCCAGGACCAACAAAACAAGGATAAAGCTCAAGGCCTCTGATGTTGCTTCCTAGGACTGATATTCAGATGTTTATTGCTTCTGCATATGGAGGTTCCCCTTATTCACTATGGCTAGTCCTGGCCTCATGGACCTGTTCTCAGTATGAATATGCTAACCCCTTCTCATCACTATATCAACTGGCAGTGAATCCCACAATTTATTCACTCATTAAGTAAAATAGTACCTCCTTTTGTCCAGCCTGAATCTATTTCTAATCATCTTCTTTGGGTGTCCCCTCAGTTCTAATACCATAATACAGGAAGGGGGGAAAAAACCCTTCAATTTTCTCCTGTTTAGGAAAACTGAAAACTACATTACATTACATGTAAAGGTAAAGGTTTCTCTTGCTCGAAAGCTAGTCGAATCCGACTCTAGGGGGCGGTGCTCATCGTTTCAAAGCCAAAGAGCCAGCATTGTTCGAAGACTTCTCCATGGTCATGTGGCCAGCATGACTAAACGCCAAGGCGCCACGGAACACTACCTTCCCACTGAAGGTACCCATTTATCTACTTGCAATTTCTTGCTTTCGAACTGCTAGGTTGGCAGGAGCTGGGGCCGGAGATGGGAGCTCACTCCGTCACGCGGCACACTCGGGGCTCGGACTGCTGAGCCACCGACCTTCCGGCCTGCAACTCAGCGTCTTAACTTCTGAGCCACTGCAGCCTCCACACGTTATATGTACATTACTACAAAAATTGCATTTGAGAGATGTTGACAGTCAGGTAGACAATATCAAACATTTCTCTGGTAAATACCCAACTCCTACAAATATCAAAGAAACAGGAATGAACACTGGTGGCATCCATATAAATTTCTTGGCTTCTCTGTACAACACTAACAACAACCTGGGATGTTCTTTACATGAGCCTTCAGGAGGTCACGGCTGTTATTTAGCAAAAACATTTTTGTATTCAGAATTACATTCATGTTGTGAGGTTACTAACTGAAAATATCTGACTCTGATCTGTAAATAAGATGATGAACTGCGGATATGTATATCCTTTTATTTTAAACAATAAAAATTTAAACCGAAAAAAGAATTACATTCATGTTCCACTCTGTGGTTCAGGATTTTGATTAGGATAACTGATGAAATACAATTGTTATCTTAAATGTAATAATATGGATAAAGGCTCAAAATACAGGATGCTAGTCAGCTGACCTTTTTCAAAAGGATTGCCAACAGGCAGCATACAAAAACAATAAAAGTTGTGTAATTTAGTGCAGCTGAGCTTTAGCAGAGTGACTTTGTACAATCATTCCAAGAGGCAGATGAAAAGGTAAACATGCAAATGCGTAAAAGTTATTAGTCCCCCCCAAAAAAGAAATACAGTGGAACACTTCCTCATATTATTCACAGGGTCCTAAAATGTAAAAACAGGGATTGTATGATTCCTGTACTGAAAGATCTTCACTGGTGCACTGGTTCCCTATCTGTTTACAAGCTCAATTCAGTTGTTGGTTCTTACCTTTAAGGCCCTAAATGGCTTGGGGTCAGGGTACCTGAAGGACCACCTCCTCCTGTACTATCCAGCTTGCCAGTTAAGATTTGCCTCTCAAGCCCGGCTCACTGTGCTCACATCTTCACAGGTGGCCATGTGTCAGAATCCTGGTTAAATCAGTTCTCAACACCATTCACTTTGAAGAAAGTTAACTTTATTGAGACACTGATAGATACCATACTGGACATGAGCTATTGTTAGGATTGAAGTTGAACCAATTTGGTGCAGTGGTTAAGTGTGCGGACTCTAATCTGGGAGAACCGGGTTTGATTCCCCACTCTTCCACTTGCACCTGGCTGGATGACCTTGGGCAAGTCGAAGCTCTGATAAGAGCTGTTCTTGAAAAAAGAACAGTTTCTGTCAGAGCTCTCTCAGCCCCACCTACCTTACAGGGTGTCTGTTGTGGGGAGGGTTAGGAGGGTTAGGAAAGGAGTTTGTAAGCTCTGAGACACCTTTGGGTAGTGAAGGGCAGGGTTATAAATCCAAACTCTTCTTCTTCTTCTGAACGTGCAAAAGTTGCAGATATAGTATTCAAGTAAAAACACTAAAGATCAGGACCCAATCACCCCACAGTATTTGCCTGCCAGAATTAACAGTCAACTACCCCCCCCCCCGACACGTAGCCTCTACATAGCAAGGAAAACAGAATAACAGACATTTGAGAAGCCAGGGCATTTGGCCCCACTAAGGTGAAAAACCTCTGGCAGGTCAAAGGGAGAGGAACCTCCTCTCTCAGTGGCAGGCGAGCTGTAAAAGGCACAGGGAGCTAGAAACAGCATTTTCTGTGGTGGCCCCTCAGCTGAGGAATGACCTCACATGGTGCATACTTTACACTCTCGTAGACGCCAGGCTAAAACACACCCAGACTTTTAATTAGAGGGTTTATCTTAATAGCTTCTTCGTTGGATTCTGTTGTATGCTGCTTATGTCCAGTGGCTTGTTTTTATATACTTGTTTTTATATTGTGATTTTTTAAAACTGTAAGCCACCCTTGAATGGGGCTCTGGAGAGGCGGCATAGAAATAGCCTAAATAAAGAAAAAAGAAGCCCACTTGTTAATGTGTGTAATACGTAGCCAAAGGCTGAGAAGACTTCAGAGCTTGGAGGGAGCCTCAATGCTCCGCTTCATGAGGGAACAGATGCCCCAGCTGACACCAGACTTTAAGTCACACAACCAGATGGAATCTTTGAAAAGCTTACATAAATGCTTAGTGAATAAGAAGCTATCCTTATCTAAGGTTGCAAAATATCTGCTGTTTCATTCATGCCAAATGGTCACTATATAACTCCTTTCTAAAAGAGTTCACAATTTCCTCTGCATGATCATTCCACAATAAACTGACATTTTGTACTCGGGGTACAGCTCCTACCCTGCTTGCTAATCTTACATGTGTGTGTGCTTTGGATATGAAAGAAAGCATGAGAACCTATGGGTTACAGCGGGTAGAACAGGGAGAGTCCTGTTCCTTTTCAAGCATGACATTCACTTTGTTAATGATCTCTCGGCTCAACTTGGCAGATCACAAGATAAATGAGCAAAGAACTGTAAAGCACTTTCTGCATGGTTGTGTACGTATCAGAAGAGAAATCTGCAGGAGTGCAATGTGGCAGAATACATCCACAGTAAAACTTGAACAACATTCCAATCACCCACAAGAACTTCTCCGGTCACTCATTAAATTAATCCATATTTTGCCTTAAGAGTTAGTACGGCTAACCGCCTCACTTAGTGTTAAAATGTAAATATCGCTGCATTGTAATCAGTTGATTTTCAGAAAGCTTAACAGGGCTGAACTCTGCTTCTGTCATGACCTTACCAAGGTTTAAGCCAAGTGGGACGGGAGTCAGGGAGCATGCTTTTATCCAATAATAAACAAGAAATCCCCTGTTGTAACTGTAAAGCCCCTGTTCATGTCGATCATGCTTTAGGTTGATCCTGCACTGAGACTAGATGGCCTATATGGCCCCTTCCAACTCTATGATTCTTTGCATAGGTCCTTTGTGGATTTTTATTGCCTGTGGGAAATCCCAAAACTCCAGCCATGGTTTATAGTACTGATGTGTGTTGACAACTACCATGAGCAGTTGACCCATTGGAGGTAATATTTTGACATGTCATTAAGTAAAAGCCCAGACACAGGGCCGGCCCGAGGTGTTTTTGCACCCTAGGCGGGGCTACCTTCTGGCGCCCCCCCACGTGCACCCAATTAAGGCATTGCCAACCCCCAGGCAGGGCCTAGAGAGAAGCACCAGCTCCCTCCATCCCCAAAGCTGCCCCTGGAAACAAAGGCCAATCGCAGAGAGGGCTTTTCTTTCCAAGTGTTCAGTCTGCATTTTTTTTGGGGGGAGCGCTTCTTTCTTGGCGATCCCGCACTTACCTGAAGCCAGACTGAAGAGCAAGCACAAGGCGCTTAAGCAGATCCGGGGCTCAGTGAACAGCAGCCTGGAGTGAACAAGCTGTGCTGGGAAACCGCCCGGAATGGCGCCAAGAGGGAGGCAATGCGTGCGGGGTGGGGTGGGGGAGCTGACAGTTCCTCAGCCCGAACATGTTGGCAGCAGGCGGAGACAATGGAGGGAGGGCGAGAGCCATGGCTGGAGCAGAGGGTGGGCAGGGGCTGTAGGGTGGGTGGGGGTGGGAAAAGGGGCCCGCAGAGCCCCAGGCATGTTTGCGGCAGGTGAGCCTGGCACAGCCACCCCGCCGCCGATGGGAGTGCACCAATGGACAGACTTGGGCCCCGCCTCCTCCTTTTCCTCCTCCTCCCCGGCCAGCACAGCAGGAGCAGGGGTGCAACCCACCTTCGTCGGCCCCTTTTGCCCCCCCCCATGGCTGGGAGCAGCAATGGTGGGTAGCCGGGAGAGCTGTGCAGGGCGGAGCCACGCAGGAAGGAGGGCAGAGCCCAGAAGGGGGCCCGCTGGAGGCCGGAGCACTGCAGAGTCCCCAAAAGAGTGCACTTTCCTCCCTCCTCACTTCCTTCCCCACCTGCCCGCCCGCCTGCCCCCTCCCCTCCTCCTTCCTGATGGTGATGCTGCGGCGGAGGCTAAGCAAGCTGGCAGAAAGGAAGGGGCACATTGTGGGTGCCCAGAAAGCCATGCTGGGGGTGAGTGGGCGGCGGTGGCAGGGGCCTCGCTGCGCCCCTGGGAGATCTGCATCCTAGACCAGGTGCTAGTAGGCGTAGTGAGAGAGCCGGCCCTGCCCAGACAATATCACAGATGCTCAGTGCATGTAGCTTTGATGACCACAGCTTCTAATTTCAGCTAGAAATTCTCTCTTAAAATACACTTTAGGAACTAACAGTGCAACCGCAAACTGACTTGCACCTTTCTAAGCCCGCAATAGGGTGTATCTCTGTTTAGGCATACACTGCAAATAAGGTCAGCAGGGACATGTGAAGATGTTCTCAGTGCTCTCCCAACAATTTTGGGATTCTGTTCTCCTAGAGAATTATCAATACATGTCTTCTGAAAGAGATGGCCAGAGAGAACATATTGTCACTCTACAAGCCTGTCCAATTAACTAAATCTAATTCTTGGATAACTTTTATTAAAGCTGTATAGTGCTGATTCTGCTCTCCACATCCAGAGAGAGGAGGAAGTGGGAGTTTCTTGCTCCTGGCCACATGGCTAACTAAATAATGAAGCTCCTAGCATGTCGATACTAGACCTTCAAGAATTTTGAAAAGGAAAAACAGAATAATTCCTACATTGCTCTAGAATTGCATGTATCTTCTCATTTCCAGTTGAATCACTGGCTATTGGAACTGACTGCTAAACAGTGTGAACAGACATATTACCAGATCCTGGGGCCAGACCAAAAGGAAAGTCCACCACAAACGGCTTGTGAGTATCCTTGTACTTCTAGCTAGATGATAGTCTCACCCAGTGAAGGAAACATCTGAGCTAAAGCCCTTTGTTGTTGTTATTATTATTATTATTGCCCTTCAGGCTAATAGAAAGTACAAGAAAAAGTATTCCTAATCTAAAAGAATTTGTCCACCATGCACAGCAAGCAGAATTGACTCCTTCATCTGAAAGTCAAGAACAGGATGTGATAAGAAAAATGCCTTACCTGAAACTGAATGCACAGAATCTTATTTTCTGGCTCACTCGTGTATTCAGCCAATGCTCCTCGGCTTCTTATACCCCCTTGATAGTCCCTCCCCTAAGAATTGCTTATTCTGAAATAGATGTGCGTGCACACGCATGCGTGTACCTACTCCAGGCTTAATGCAGGTAGAGTATTTTGAATCTAGAATCCTATTACACTATTAGGTGGAGGTACACTTGTTGAATAAGAGAATGAGCTATAAATATTGCTTCTGCAAGAGCCCTGAGAAAGAAGATTACAGAGATTGACAGAGCAGGCTCAAGCAGAGAGGGATTCAGAAAGGCATTTTGCTTTTGATCTCGGGGCTTCTGTGTGTTGCTGTCAGAGATGTTGCTGCTCTGGGCAAATGTGGACCTCCTGGGGCAATGTTGCAGGAAGAAACTGGGAGGGAACCAGATGAAAACCTAGGGAAATATTTTAAATGACACACAAGAGCACTTCATTAATTTGGAGAGAGGCAAATGGGCAAGTAGCCACAGAAGGCCATTTTGAATAATGGTTACACAACTCACCTCATTAATCCTTCCTACCACATTTCAATTAGATAAGCACAAGAAGCCATTAACCTTCTCTTTCTGCAGTAGGCCCAAGGGGGTGTGGGTTTTTCCCCTCCTTTCCTGGAATCCTCATAGAGAAGATGGGTGGGTCTATTTTGTGCTACAAAAATAAAGTATGTGGGAGAGTGGTATTAAACCCAAAATGTGCCATCGCTACCACCACCTTCCTTTGCTCCTTTCTGCATTTTTTCTCCCAAGTTAGCTGTAACTAACTGTAACTAAGTGTAGCTGGGAGGAAAAGCAGTGGAATAAGTCCTGGCCGGAGTGGAATAAGTCCTGGCCGGAGAATTCAATTTTTTAAAAAATGGACAGTGTGTGCGTGCGGACAGGTGTTTGCCTACCATTTCCCTCTACTAAGACATACTAGTAGGGTGGATGTGCATGGGAAAACAATGTGGTTGCTTACTTTACTACATTTGCATGGGTGCAATGGAGCTTGGTTGCCATGGAGAGGTGGGGAGGGTGTGAGCTGGAATGTATGGTTTCATTTCTGGCCATTATCTGTCTGGTGTCTGGTATAGCCATGTAACCTTGAGACCTGCTCTGTCTTCAGTATCCCTTTTCCCTTGGGAATCCTAGAGTGTTAGTTTGGCAGGCTTTTAGCTTAGAAGTAATCACTTCTCCCTGCCCACACATTTTATAATTCCATTTTTCTTTTCCTTTTTCATTTTACATTTCAAGGTAACAATCTTAGTTTATACAATTCAAATCTTTCTATATTTCAGCCCTTAGTAGTTGTCCAAACAAAGTATTTTTAACATCCCAATTATTTTCTAAATATTCTTTAAAGTCTTTCCATTCTTCAAAAAATTCTTTGTCTTCTTTATTGATCAATTTCTTTGTAAATTTGTCCATTTCTACCATAAATAGTACTTTCTGTATCCATTCCCATTTATCAGGTATTCTATCCTGCTTCCAAGATTGTGCATAAGTCATTCTCGCAATGGTAATTAGATACCACAACAAAGTCTTTTTTACTACATTTACTTCTTCCATCTTTAGACCTAGAAGTAGTATCTCCGGTTCTTTTTTAAAAGAACATTTAAAATTTTTTTGCATCTCTTCATGAATATCTGTCCAATAGGTCATAGCTTTTTCACAAGTCCAGCACATATGATAAAAAGAGCCGCCTTTTTTTTTTTACATTTCCAACATTTGTTAGACATATTTTTATTCATAATTGCTATTTTTTTGGAGTCATATACCACCTATACATCATTTTATAACAATTTTCTTTAACGTTAGTACATGTTGATATCTTAATTGAATTTTTCCATAGATATTCCCAAGATAACATAGTCACCTCTTTATTCACATTTACAGCCCACTTAATAATTTGTTCTTTTACTAATTCTTCTTCTGTAAACCATTTTAACAAAACCTTATAAAGATTTGATATCATTTTTTCCCTTTTACCTCCCACACAGCTTCTATTTCATTTTTTCCTCCCTAAAGCCATACCTTTTTTTATCAGATCTGAATAAATCTGCAATCTGTGCATAATTTAACCAATCATACTCAAAGTCTAGCTCCTCTCTTTTTTTCATCACAAAATCTTTCCCATCAATTTTCAAAATGTCTCTATATGGTAACCAACCAAGTCTCAAATAGTGATCTTCTTATAAAGTGATGCTTAAAAAAGTTGTCCACTTTTGTCTTTTCATACCAAAGATAGGCGTGCCAACCAAATCTGCAATCACGTCCTTCCAACGCCAACAACTTCTTGTTATCCAAATTTATCCATTGCTCTATCCAAGTAAGGCAAATCGCTTCATAATAAAGTCTGAAGTTCGGTAACTGGAAACCTCCTCTTTCCTTTGCGTCACAAAAATTTTTCATTTTGATCCTTGGTTTTCTTCCTGCCCAGACAAACTTCAAAATCTCCTTTTGCCACTGATTTAACACTTTGATTTCTTTCAATATCGGAATGGTTTGGAATAAGAACATCAAACGAGGTAAAACGTTCATCTTAACCACCAATATTCTTCCCAACATCGGCAAGTTCATAGTGTCCCATTTCTTCAAATCTTGTTGGATTTTTATCCAAAGTTTCTCATAATTATTCTTATAAAGATCTATGTTTTTCATTGTCAGGTCAATTCCCAGATACTTCACCTTTTTAACTACTTCATATTGTAGTTGTTCTTGCAATTCAACTTGCTTCTCTTTTGTCAGATTTTTACATAACACTTTTGTCTTACTCTTTTTGACGTAAAATCCCGCCAAATCTCCAAAGTCCTTTATTCGTTGCATCAGTAGCGGTAAATTGTCCTTTGGGTTTTCTATCAAAAACATCACATCATCTGCAAACGCTCTATATTTATACGAGTAGCCTTTAACATTCAAGCCTTTTATATCTTTATCTTCTCTTATCTTCCCCAACAACACTTCTAAAATCCATATAGACAATAATGGGGATAGCGGACAACCCTGTCTTGTTCCCTTTTGTCCTTTAAAATATGAAGTTCAGTGCCACTTTTTGATCCGAATATATTGCCTTAATGATGTTTACAAAGGGTTGACCTATGTCCATTTTATCAAATACTTGAAACATAAAATCCCAATTTAAATTATCAAAGGCTTTTCCCGCATCTACAAATAAAAAGGCACTACAAATAAAAAGGCACGCCCTGGTTGTAGTCCCTTGAGGTTCTTAGTGGAAATGTACACAGAGCCCCCAGGATTCAAATCCCACTCAGGGCCCCTCCCCTTATTCGCATAGCGTTTGTAATCCTCCTTTGCTTTGTCCAAAGTGCAGGCCACCCCTGAGTCACTTTAGCCCACCAAGTTCCGGCATCCCCTGAGCCCGTGCTGGCATGATCCAAAAGAGGCAGTGGGGCCCCTTCATACCCATGTACTGCTATAAAAGGTGAAATGCCAAAGGAGCTGTGTACAGAATCATTATAGCTGTACTCCACAAAGGGGAGCAAGTTCCACCCACTCATCTTGCTAGTGATTTATGAAGCACCTCAAAAATTGTTCAAGCACTTTATTTGTCCTTTTGGTTTGGCCATCAGTCTCTGGGTGGCAAGCGCTACTCCGCCCAAGCTCCACCCCCTGGAGCTTCATTAATTTTGTCCAGAATTTCGCAACAAACTGCGCACCCTGATTTGATATTATTTTGCTTGGCAAAGTATGGAGTCTAATGATATGTTGCATGAACATCTGGGTACTTGCTTGCATGTAATAAAATGTGCTTGCTTTGAAAATAAGTCCACCACCACCCATATTGCCATCTTCCCCTAGCTTGGAGGTAAATCCATTATATAATCCATGGATATAACTGACCAGGGTTGGTCAGGGGTTTCCAAAGGTTGCAGTAGTCCTGGATTTCCCCCCACGTTTCCTCATTAAACATGTTTGGCATGAGACCACATATTTAGAAATATCTCCTCTCATTCCCTGCCACCAGAATTGCCACTGTATCAAATTTAAAGTCTTTAAATACCCATAATGTCCAGCCATGTTGTTATCATGCCCCATCAACAATATTTACCCCCTCAGTGCTTCAGGGACAAATAATTTGTTTTGCCAATACCAGCACCCATCCTCCCTTTGTGTTAAAGACCCATCTTTCTTGATGTCTGCCTTATCCTTGTCTGTAAAAGCAGCCTTAAATGTCTCTGTTCAGGACGCTGTTTCCGCTTGTTGCATCCCTTTTGCTTTGCTACATGTCATCACTGCCTCCCCCCATGGGGCAGGTGTAAACATTGTATCAATCACCTCCTCCCTCTGGCTTGTGTGTTGGGGGAGGTGAGATAAAGCATCAGCAAGGAAGTTTTCTTTCTCCAGGAGGTGCTTAAGTATGAACCAAAACTTAGAGAAAAACTCTGCCCATCTCAGCTGTTTGGCATTTAGGCAACTTGGGGCTTAAAGTGCTTCTAAATTTTTATGAGCAGTCCAAACTTCAAACGGAACCCAAGCCCCCTCTAGGCAACGCCTCCATGTGGTCAAAGCTAATTTAATGGCCGCAGCTTCTTTGTCCCACACTGCCCAATTACTCTCTGCATTGGAGAACTTTTTGACACATAAGCTAAGGGGTGTAATTCCCATTGTCTCCGTTCTGTAAGATTGCCCTGCCCATCGCCACATCCGATGCATCTACTTGTACCACAAATTGCTTGGTTTCATTGGGATGATTTAGCACAGGTTTGGCGGTGAATAACGTTTTTAGTTTCTCAAAAGCTTGCTGGCATTCAGGGGACCAATCCAGCCCACTGCCCACCTTATTGCACTCCAGCCCCTTCCCCTTGGTTTTTTTAAAAGTTTTTTATTTCATATATATAAGACAAACAGACAAACATACACAAATACATGTAAAGGGGGTTCCATTTGTATCATTTTTACCACAATCCTTGACCTCACACTGTAGCTAAGAAATTTGTTTCCACCTTATAGTTGTCAGGTAAGCTGCCATGAGATTGGAGAGGCCTTCTAACTGCTTTGCATTCCTTCCCATGCGCTTAATTGCTTCTCAGCTGCAACACTTATTTGTAAAGAGTTACTGGAGGAGATTGTGGTGTCTACCTTCCGTGGGAGCTTCTTCGTTCCCAGCTTTGCACCCGTTAGACAGCCTTGCCATCTCCCGCGTGCGGGAGTCCACCTAATTGGGTATTGCTTGGGGGGGTGCATACAAATGCCCTATATCCTATTATGCGCATAGGTAGTCCGCCATTCCTAACAGTGTTCATGTTACTGCATCTATGCTTTTCAATAAAAGTAAAACCTTCCTGGAAACGTGTACTTCATTGTTTTGCTGTGGATCCTGACATTCTGCTAGGAATCCTTCATTCCCTATCTCAGTGCCTCTCTCAACCCGAGATGAGAGACAGAGAGGGGAAACCATCTCCCAAGGAGCCGAATGGCGAGGACGAGAACCCCCCCGACCATGGCATCGGTACCGGTGACTTCAACTCCACCGGTAACTAGTGCAGTGGGGGGGACTCTCCCAAAGTCCTCATCGACTCACATGTTCCTGACCCCCCCAGATCTGAGGCACAGGACCGGGCCAAGCTACCGACCAAGCTCCAGTTGGAGCCACTTCAACCCAGACTCAACAGCAGAGACTTACTTGCTGACGCCCCCCTGAGAGACAGTTTGTTTGATGGGGGCCTCGCTGCATCAGCGGGGTTGCCCCCATTCGGGGCGCCCTTTGAACCCATTGCTAGTTCCTGGGTGACAGAAAGATCGAAGACCCAGAGTGGCCGGGCGTCCCCGGATGGGGAATTGGAATTGGCCAAGCGAATGGAGGTGGCTGATCGCAAGGGACAGCACCTACAACAAACCCTAGATGATATTATCCAGGCCATTCCAGAACTGGTAACCCGGGCCATCAGGGAAGCGAGAGAGGTGCAGCCGGCAGCCCTAGTGGTACCGGTGGTACCACAAGTTCCCACACTGGGAGTCCCAGCTCAGCCTGGAGAGGAATCGCCTCCAAGACTGAGGAAAGCCCTGGTGCCTGCACCATGACCGGCTAGCCCGAGGGGGCAGGTGGTGCACCGCCCAAAGGACTTAATCGAAGCTACGTTCGATGGAAACCCGGAGGAGTTATCCTACTTTGTGGTGCAGGTGCAGAAATTCATGGATCGCTCGGGCCACCTGTTCCCAGATGACAGCAGCTGGATTGATGTTGTGGCTGCCCGGCTCCAAAGCCCAGCGACGGCTTGGTATGTGGGGCTCCACAACGCCCAAGGCCCGGAACTTACCAACTTGGATGCTTTTATGTGGGCGTTGCGAGCCCACTTTGAGGACCAAAATGCGGGCCCTAGAGCACGAGCATTATTGCGCACCCTAAAGCAAGGGCACAGATCGGTGCGGGAGTACTCGGCTCAGTTCAAACAGCATGCGGCCAAAGTGCAAAATTAGCCTGACAATGTGTTGGCCGAGCTGTACCGAGTAGGATTGAACCCCGAGATCCGGGAGACAGTCTTGAGATCGGTTGACCCTGTCTCCCGCCCCGCCTGGATGTCAGGGAGTTGAGAGTGCTGAAAACCGCCTGCAAACCCTACGTTTGGATATAGCTGCGACTGGGGGATGGCCGGCCCCTCAAGCTCCGAAACCCAAGCCGCCAAAGCAGACAGACACTACGAGGGAGCAATGCATGTGGCAGGGCTTATGCCTTAAATGTGGAGAATGGGGCCATTTCATGGCTGACTGCGGAGGACAAGGGTACCGAGAGAAACTCGACGGAGCGAAGATGTGCCCATCCACCCCTGCGAAGAAACCCACGAGGAAGCTGAAATTTGCTAAAGCCCTGCAAGCTATGCCCGAGGATGACAGAAAGGAATCGAGCGGAGAGGACCCCGAGCTGGCGGGAAAAGGTTTGGCCCTGCTGTAGAAGGTGCAGAGCAGCAGGGCCCGCAACTGGAGGCGCCAAATGCAGTGAGCAATTATCCCTCCCTCTTTTTCATGACTGTCTTGTTAATAAATCCCGCTCTCGGAACCCACCTCCAAGTGAGAGCTCTCATTGACTTGGGGTGTGGGAGAGACTTGATTAACCCCTTTTTGGTTTTGGGGCTAGAAGCTGGGGTAATAAAGCTAAAAGAACCCCTGATTTTCACACAAATGGATGGGTCTACCATGAAGGACCCGTGCGAATACGAAATGGTCCCGTTAAGGATGGGTGCGGGGACCACTGGGAGACCCGATCCTTCGTGATCACCTCGACAGCTTGATTCCCCCTCGTCCTGGGGCCCCCATGGATTCATGGGCACGATCCTTATATACTGTGGGAAGAGGGGAGGGTGCAATTCATTTCGCCCAAATGCCACGAGCACCGCTGGGATCCTAGTTGGGGCCAAACCCCCCCCCCGAAATCCCTGGAGTGTGCTTGGCCCAGGAGGAATTGCTCTCCATTCCTCCCGAGTATCGGGACTTGGCGAGAGTATTCGGGGAGGAGGAAGTAGACGAATTACTGCTGCACAGACATTCAGCCTGTAGCATTGAGATCTTGCCGGGCCACAAACTTCCCAAGGGGCGGATCTATGCCATGGGGCCTGCTGAGAAGGATGAGCTCCAAAAGTTCATCGATAAGAATTTGGCTAGGGGTTTCATCAGACCGGCCTCGTCCCCCTATGCGGCTCCGGTGCTCTTCCAAAAGAAAAAGGATGGGGGGTTGCGACTCTGCACGGATTACCAGGGCTTAAATGCAGTGTCATCCACCAACGCCTACCCCATGCCTTTAATTAAAGATCTACTGGTGGAGGCAGCCAAAGGGAAAATATTTTCCAAGTTAGACCTCAGAGACGCGTACTTTCAGGTGCACATCAAGGAAGGAGACGAGACGAAAACTGCATTCAACACCCCCCTCAGTCAATTCAAGTACCTGGTGATGCCCTTTGGCCTTCAGGGCCCCCCGGGGGTCTTCATGAACTTGATCAATGAAGTGTTACACAAGCACTTGTTTAAGGGGGTGCTCATTTACCTTGATGATATCCTCCTGTACTCCCTCGATGTCCCCTCGCATGTGAAACTGGTGAGGGAGGTACTGAGTACGTCGCATAAGCACAAACTGTTTGCAAAACTGTCCAAATGTGAATTCCATAAAACACACATTGACTTTTTGGGCTATCGCATTTCCAACCAGGGACTGGAAATGGGCCCGGGGTTAGTACGGGATGTCTTGGGGTGGGAGGTACCCCGGACTAGACGATAACGCCAATCCTTCCTCGGACTTTTATAGATCCTTTTTGCCCATCTTCGCTCAAATCAGCCTCCCCTCACGGACCTCTTAATAACGAAGGGAAAAGGTCTGGAGGCTACGTGACCAGGCGCGGCGCTCCCATGAACTGGAGAATGCCAGGAAGCATTTATGCGCCTAAAGGCTCTGTTCACCTCTGAGCCGGTTCTGGCTCACCCTGATGAATAAAAAAAAAATCATTGTGCAAACCGACGCTTCCGATGTGGCCATGGGGGGAGCTATCTTACAAGAGGGGGAAGATGGGTTGTTCCATCAGCATACGTGTTAAAAATGTTTAATGACACGGAGAGGAACTGGTCAGAATGGGAGAAGGAGGCAATAAAACTGGCACTTTCTACATGGAGACATTGGCTGGAGGGGGCTAGGGTCCCATTCAAGGTGTGGACAGACCGTAAGAACTTAGATAATCTCAAAACGCCCCGGTGTCTCAACGCCAAGCAGCTTCGGTGGGCTGATTTCTTCTCTAAGTTTCAGTTCACACTCCACCATTTCCCTGGATCGGCTAATTTGCTAGCTGACTGTCAGCTATGGCTGCCATGAGTGTGGTGTATGTTTCTAATTGCTTTGCATTCCTTCCCATGCGCTTAATTGCATCTGAGCTGTAACGCGTATCTTTCAAGGTCACTGGAGGAGTTGGTGTGTCTAGGTTTCGTGGGAAGCTTTTTTACTTTCCCAGCTTCGCGGCCGTTAGTGAATCTGCCAAATGCCCGCGCGTGGGAGCCCATCTAGTTGGGTAGCACTTGGAGGGGTGCATACGAAGGCCCTATATCCTATTATGCATATAGGTAACTCGCCATTCCTAACAATGTTCATGTTACTGCATCTATGGCTTTTCAATAAAAGTAAAACCTTCCTAGAAGCGTGTACTTCATTGTCTTGCTGTGGATCCTGACACTGACGCGCTATCACGCCTCCCCCAACATGACAGCCAACGGGAGGTGATTCTCGATTCGGTGTTCACACCCTCTCACTTGGGCGGTGCAGTGACAACTCGCAGTCAGGCCCACCTCGACCCACCTCCAATGTCCGCACCACCTCTTGACCCGCCTTCGCCGACGAGGGGGGCTCCGAACTCTTGGTCTGACAAGTTCAACTCCACCTTCTCAGAGGCGGATAAAGGGGCGGGGGATTGCGAGAAATGGGAAAATGGCTGCTGGTACTGCGGTCATAAACTGTACGTTCCCCAAACACTCAGGGGGGAAGTGCTGCATTCGGTGCATGGCTCAAAATTGGCGGGCCACTCAGGTTTCATGAAATCTCTTCAATTTCTGCAGAGACAATTCTGGTGGACGCACATACACAAGGATTTGTCTTCGTTCGTCCAGTCATGCCAAATCTGTGCCATGTGTAAACCTCGTCCCGGGAAGGTCCCGGGTCTCTTGCAACCTCTCCCTACCCTGAGTAGACCCTGGGAAGTTATTTCGATGGACTTCATCATGGATTTACCTCCCAGCAAATTGATGGCTGTGATTTGGGTGGTGGTTGATTTATTTTCAAAGCAAGCACATTTCATTCCCTTTGCTTCCCTGCCCACGGCTGAAGCCCTGGCCAAGGCGTTCCTGGTGCATGTGGTGAGACTTCATATGCTTCCAACCAAGGTGGTCTCAGACCGTGGCACGCAATTTGTTTCCCGATTTTGGGGGGAGTTGATGAAACTTATGGGGGTGGAGAGGGGTTTGAGTAGTGCTTACCACCCGGAAACGGATAGACAAACGTAGAGGGTAAATCAGACATTGGAACAATACCTGGCGTCGCGCGATCGTAAATGGACGCCTGAGAAAGGAGCTCCTCCATCAACCTCCCCTTGCCGGCAATTATAGCCTCCAAAAGCTGACAATTTTCTCACCTGGGCATGGGTTAGCAGCCGCGGGGGTGAAAACAAGGTCAGTTGGAGCAGCCGCGGGGGTGAAAACAAGGTCAGTTTCCTCATTTTTCTCGCCCCAGCAGTCCCCCATAGCTCCAGGTCTTATAAACGCAGTTAACCCTAAAATGGCGACCGGACCAGGCGATCTCCCTCCCGGGGCGTAGTTCTCACAAGGGAGGAATTTTATAGCCACAATTCAAGAGTTGGAAAAAAATATGGCAGCAGTTATAGCTGACATTATTTAACCACTTGCAGATCAGTTTGCTGACTTTCAAAAATCACTAGACAAAGTGGCACAAATGGCTGACTCGGCATTAGGAGCAGGCCTAGCAGCACAAGAGGATACCCAGTTTTTATTGAAAAGAGAAGATTGGGCCACAGAAAAATTGATTGCTATTGATAACCAACTTTGTACCCATAACCTTATATTTAGAGGCTTTCCGGAGAAAGAGGAACAAAATACAGAGCTCCCAGTATTCATAGCCTCGTGGCTTACATTTGCTATGCAAACAGATCCCGGAATTGCTCCTTTGCTGGACTATGCTTATAGGATGGGTCCCCATGTACAACGTCAAACCAGAACATGGCCACGAGATATATTAGTGTGTTTCACCAATCTGAGAACAAAGCAAGCAGTAATGGTCTTAGCAAGAAGAAAAGGATTTATTATGTATAAAGATAGCAAAATAATGGTCATGCAAGACTTGGCACAAGAAACCTTGTTAAAAAGACGCCAACTCAAGCCTATAACTACAACTTTATCAAAAGCCAATATCAAATATAAATGGATCTCCTACCACAAATTGCAAGTGGTGTTTCAAGACCATACTTTATATGCAACTGATCTGGATTCTGACCTTATATTATTGAAAGCTTTGCAACTAGACCTTCTAGAAATACCATCATCAGAAGAAGAAATACTCGGGAAATCCAACACTGCATTTAGCTGGCAAAAACCTAAAAAACGCCACACAAGATGAACTGGTTCATAGGATTTGAGCACACTTTGGAGAAAGAAAGCAAGATTTTTTCTTTTTTTTCTTGCAGAGAAAATGTATAAAGATATTGCTGTTAGTATTGCTGTAGGTAATTTAATATTTGTATGCCACTGAAGGTTCTTCCTTAAAAGTATTGGAGGCTATGTATGTTAAACACTATTTTGCACAAATTTTTTGAAAAAGGGGAGGGAGAAGGGGCTATAAAAATTTTTAGCCCACTTATTACAGTTCTTACACCACTTGATTTGGTGTAGTAAACCTTTGTAATTGTTATATTGTTCTTTCTTAATTTTTAAAAGAAATTTTAAACTACTATCCCTAGAAGGAAGGGATTGTGGAACTATGTTATCAGCTCCACACGTGTTTTTGATGTATTTGTTTACCTCTATACTGTCTTACATAACTCTCAAGATTTGTATTGCAGTGCATATGGACAGAAACATTGGTTCCAGAGGATTTTAAATAACACTGACTTAGATTCCAGGCGGCGATGTGCAGTCCACACAACATGGATGACATCAAGTATTTTCAATCCATGCTTGATGGTGTGTTTTGTTTTTAAATTTCAGATAATTGGTCCTTTTAACCATTTTGATGAATAGTAACCGATTAAAATTTGTCTCTGTGAATTGCAGAGGATTGAATAATTTAATTTAAAAAAGACGGGTTTGCACTGCTCTATTACAGCAAGGAGCTGAAATCGTATTTCTTCAAGAAACACACCTCAATTAAAAACAACAAAAATTTTTAACTCCCCTAAATTTACACAACAATATCTAGCTGCTGGATCCTCAAAATCTAGGGGAGTAGCAATAGTAATTAATAGAAATGTACGATATATTGTGGAAGATGTCTGTAAAAGCCCTTTAGGTAGATATATTTTTTAAAAAGGAACCTTAAATGGTGAAAAACTGACATTAGTTTCCATTTATGCCCCAAATGTAGGCCAAATAGAATTTTTAAAAGACACTCTTACCAAACTGTCAAATTTTAGTACAGACCCCTATATCATTGGAGGAGACTTCAATTGTATAGCAAATTATTTTTTAGACAGATCCAAGCCTAAAAATGGGAAACTTGTATTTGATAAGCCAATCTCAGACTATAATTCTCAATTACCATCATTGTTATCACAATTTCAGTTAAATGATTTATGGAGATTAAGACATGAACAGGAAAGAGATTATAATTTTCTATTCTGCAAAACATGATGTGCATACCCGTATAGATACCATTTTGGTATCAACTCATATTAGTAATCTCTTCCCCATAATTGATATAGGAGTCAAACTATGGTCAGACCACTCCCCAGTATTTTGTTATATGCAATATAAGGAAAAAACCCACGCAGTTATTTTTGGAAGTTGGATAATTCACTTTTATTAATACCTACAATTAATGAAACATTACAATAAGAAATTAAAGAATATTTTGAATTTAATTCTTCATGTGGCACCTCCCAGAATATCACTTGGGACGCCTTTAAGGCAGTTCTCAGAGGCAAAATTATAGCTCAAGCAGCCGCCTATAAGAAAGAAAAAGAAAAGTTAAGAACAACGATCACTGCCAATATTGCAAAATTAGAACAGGATTTCAAAAAAACCCTGCAATATAAACAATAATGGTGAAAGTGGACAACCTTGTCTAGTTCCTCTTTGACTTTCAATATATTGCGATACATCTCCATTAATGAGAATACTAGCTCATTGTTTAGTATAAACTGCTTGGACCATTGTAAAAAATTCATTACCACGTGAAGTTAACAAATATTCCAATATAAAAGTCCAACTAACATTATCAAATGCTTTTTCAGTGGCTAAAAAAATTAAAGTCATTTAAACTCTGGATGGGCTTCAAGATATTCAATGACATTTAGAACAGTTCTTACATTGTTTCTGAGTTGTCTTTTGGGTAAAAAGCCTGCTTAATCCTGGTGAATTATCTGCATCAATATTTTTTTTCAATCTTGTGGCCAAAATAGAAGCATAGATTTTATTATCTACATTTAATGATGAAATTGATCTATAATTTTAAATCTCTTTCTCATCTGAGTTTTTTTTGTGGATCAAAGTTATCAGAGCTTCATTACACATTTCTGGAACTCTACCATCTGCTCTCATACTCTGTATAACAGATTTTAATGGTGGTATCAGCTGATCTTCAAACACATGATAAAATTCAGCCAGTAAACCATCTGGACCTGGAGTCTTCCCTTTTTTTCTTCTTCTTTAATGCTTCTGTAATTTCACAGGTGGTTATTTGATCATTTAAAGTGTTGTGTTCTTCAGTAAATTTATCTAAGTTATATTTCTACAAAAAGTTTTGAATCTTCTTTGGTGTAGCTTCTTTTTTTGATATAATTTTCCATAAAAGGTCTCAATTATATTTTTTAGATCTTTAGTCCTCCCCAAATAATGGCATGATGTGTGTGGGGGATTTAAATGCCTTTCTTTCCCTTCCTGTCTCCATGTGCAAACCCAGTATTTTACAGTGGCAATGAGGATGGGATCCCGATGAGCGAGCCTGACTCTTTTTTTTTAATACACTATTTATTGATTTTCAGACAGAACAAACATAAAGACATATATAGTTTAAACACATCGCATAATCAAATATGGATTAACAAGTTGGTTATGCATCGCATCAACATCATATTATCCTTCTCCAATCCTGTACTATGTTTTCCAAGATCTTACAAATTACTCTGACAACAAAATTTATGGTAGATCAAAATATTTTTACTACTAAACATTCTTCTTACTAAGGAAGTCATCATACTTGTTTAATAAAGATCTTGTTCCCTATCTGAACTACTTTAACAATTTAGAGTTCATTCTATGTTTTAAAGATCAAGCACACTACAAAAAAAAAACATATCTAGATCTTCCAAACTGTCAGCTATGCTGCCATGGGGGTGGGGAGGTTGGTTGTCTTCTAATTGCCTTTGCATTCCTTCTGTGCTTCTTTTCTGCTACACCGCTTATCTCTAAGTATTGCAGGTGGAGATGTTGATGTCTGGTTTTCTGGGGAACCGTGGGAGAGTGTTTTGTTCCCAGCTTCAGCGCTAAATGGACGAAGCTCTTTCTCCCGTGTGCGGGAGGGTGGCTAATTGGCCAGGGCAGGGGGGGTGCATACGAATACCCTATATCCTATTAGGCCCCATGGGCAGCCGTCATTCTTAACAGTGCCTATGTTAATGCATCTATAGCTCTTCAATAAAGTATTACCTTTCCTGAAAGTGTGTACTACGTTGTTGGCTGTGGGTTCTCTCACCTTGAACAGGGCTCTACAGGACCATTCCTACCCAGTCCCGGTTTTGAGTCATGTGTTGACCACCTTAGCAGGGGCCAAAATCTTCGGCAAGTTGGACCTCGCACAGGCGTACCAACAACTGCCAGTGAATGATGCCACCGCCCAGACCATAGTCACTCATAGGGGGGTGTTCAAGGTGAAGTGCTTACAGTTCAGGGAATCTCATGGACTCTCTTTTAAAAGGAATCCCTGTAGTGACACAATTTTTTGATGACGTCCTCATCGCCGTGGCTACCCCGGACGACTTCGCCACCCGTCTCCATGCAGTCCTCCACCGTTTCAACAAGGCTGGCCTGAAGGTGAAGCGGGAGAAATGCCTGCTTGGGACCCCAAAGTGGATTTCTTAGGGTTCCGGGTGGACACGTCAGGCCTCCATCTGGGAAGGGACAAAGTCAAGGCCATCATGGAGGTCCCACCGCCCAAGTCCAAGGCAGAACTTCAGGGGTACTTGGGGCTCCTGAACTTTTACATTTCTTTCCAAATGGCTGGTGGAGTAAGCTTGCAGTGGACTGTCACCTTAAAAGTGCCGCAATTTGGCTGGGTAATAAAAAAAAAATCGTAACAACAACAGTGATTTCGTGGCCAAGGGTCTATCGCTGCTTCCCAAGTTATTTCGCAATCATTTCTGGTTTGGAGAGAGGAGAAACGGCTTCCTCCAGCCAAATGAAAAGGTCTGTCTATTTAAAGAAGGGGGAAAGGGAGGTGGGGAGCGAGCACATGCGCGGCTGTAGCCAGAATTGTGGACCAAAACAAGTAGTGGCAGAGTGAGCACACAGAGCGGGATTTCTTCTATTCGGTTGGCTTTTGGTCCTGCTG
>NW_015167669.1:67493-91393 GCF_001447785.1 Gekko japonicus
TGAAGCAGCCGGGAGGGAGTGCTGTAAACAGAGGAGAGGTGCAGTGACTGGCACTCGAGCTTAAACTGCCAGCACACGAGAAACACTTCACACTTACTTGGTTGGGGATGCGGATCCTAGAGGTGTTCCCACTGACTTTAGTAGGCATCTCCCCCCTCTTTTTTCACAACCGCCCCCTTTATTAGAGTGCTCAAGGCACTTTTCATATACTAGCTCACAACAATCCTGTAAAATATACTGAACTGATTGTGCACATTGCAAAGGGGGGAGGCCACACCATGTACATTCGACTTGGTCCTTGGGACACACCTACACCGCAGAAAATGATTTGTTTTTCTCCTGCCTTTCTAGCGTGGGCGCAGAAAGGCAGGTGGGGTTTGCGAAGGCCTTTCCTGGGCCTGGAAAGGCGGGGGGGGACCACAACTTACCTTTCTTCTTCTTTCTCCTCATGGCCCGACTGAGGAAAGGGCTGCTGGGAGCAGGGGGTGAGGCTTGCTACATGTCCCCACCCCCTGGCCTCCTCTCTGCCGGAGCATTGCTCTGGTGAGCTCTGGGCTGAAATGAGACCTGATAATAAAAACTCCATAGACATCTATAAGCTAGCATTCTGCACTTCTAGGAACAACATACAGCTTCACTCTGTTTGACTGCTGTGTTACCCGCCTCAGTTCATGCCATTCATTTGCAACCCGATGTTTGCAACCAGTTTTTAATACAGGCTGTCCTTGTTTTCTGTGATGGTTCATGTGGCGTCCTCTTGTTTGGGGAGGACTGTTTATCACTTGAAATTTTCTCTTTGTGTTTTATATGGGGTAGTTTCTGCTGCCACCAGAAATTTTAGGAATTCCAAACCTTCTCTCCTTTGCTGCTGGTAATGTGAACCAGAGTCTGGGCTTTTCAGGGATCTTTGTGGTCCTGAGGAAAGATAGAGCTGAATTCTGGGATAAACTTGAACAAAAGATGATTTATTGAAATAAGAACAAAATAAGAGGCTGGTTATCTGTAACTGTTTGGGAATAAGGAATTGATGAATAAACTGATGAGGTATCACACACAATCTTCTTAACAATCTTCTTAACACACTGACAGGAATCTCTTTCTTTAATAGGCAGTCACACTGGTTTAGCTCTTTGTGCTATAGCTTCTCTTTCACCACTCTGGAGTCTCACAGACCCTTCTCATAGCTCCTTCACAACTTTAACTTTTACAGACTTGTATAATGGAGCTGTGGTGGCTCAAGTGGTTAAGATGCTGAACTGCAGGCTGTGGAAGGTCGGTAGTTCAGCAGTTCGAGACCCGGGTGCCGCATGATGGAGTGAGCTCCCATCTCTAGTTCCAGCTCCTGCCAACCTAGCAGTTCGAAAGCAAGAAATTGCAAGTAGATAAATAGGTACCACTTCGGTGGGAAGGTAACAGCGTCCCGTGTGCCTTGGTGTTTAGTCATGCTGGCCACATGACCACGGAAACATCTTCGGACAGCGCTGGCTCTTCGGCTTTTAAACGGAGATGAGCACCGCAACCCTAGAGTCGGATTCGACTGGCTTTCGAGCAAGGGAAACTTTACCTTTACCTTTTATTCTGAACTCTTTACTCTCTAAGTTTTCACACAGAACAATAATAACCCTCACTGACCGATCACACTAACTGAATGAATATTTCCAACTGCTTTTTCTAACTGATTTCCATAACTGACTAACTGACACACCTACACTCTCTCATCCTCCAATCACAGCACACTTGTCTCTCTCAAGCACTCTACTCTGCTATCACTGCACTCCAACCAAACATTTAATGAGACACACACACTCTTAAAACAAGGAATCATTACAGTTCACAAAAGAATTTTTCAGCAGCAGGACATGATCCAAGAGCACATGCATTTATAATACTATCTCCCAGACTATACAGAATTAGAAAGGGCCATAGTTGCACAGGAGAGTGTGTACTTTGCATGCAGAGATTCCAGCTCACATTTATAATACTATCTCCCAGACTATACAGAATTAGAAAGGGCCATAGTTGCACAGGAGAGTGTGTACTTTGCATGCGCTAGTTCCCCCGTCAGTGCGGATACTTATAGGTCAGTGCTCCTCCCCCCCCCCCCCTCCTGTCCCTGGGAAAGCAAGCTAGAAGCCAGCAGCAACAACAGCTTTACCGAATGCACACCCCTAGTCTTTTCCACCAGGTACTCTTCCACTATTGGGTAAGGTGGAGATATTCAGTCTTCTGTGTCTCTGGGTGTTTTCTCCGTCTGCTAGGTCTCCATGGGCAGTGGTCAGATGGATGGGCAGTGATTAACTGCACCTTTGTGTATCACTCACAGAGACCTCACTGCTGTCTAGTTGTTGCATACTGCCAGGGTTTCTGTGGACTTCAGTGCATTTGCTGCTCTGTCTGTGCCTGGTGAAGGGACTCATGTTGTTATTTCCCCTGCAGAATATCCATAGGGTGCTGTTTTGTGATGTGCCACAGGGACTTTCAGAATTGTGCTGCCCAACATGCAGCCACAGAAGATCTTGCCAGCAGATAGGCAGATTCCCATGGCCTCACAGGATTAAGGGGAAAATGCATTTAACACACTTACAGGGACTTATGAAGTCAAAGAAGACGGGGACGGCAAAGGATGAGATGTTTAGACATGAAATTGAGCAAACTTCAAAGGACGGCAGAAGACCAGAAGGCCTGGCGTGATCTGGTCCATGGGGTCGCGAAGAGTCGGACTCGACTGTGCGACAGAACAACAACAAATGAAGTATTTGATTTGGTTAATGCTCCAAACCCCTTCTCCCATATGATGGAAAAGTGCTTAGCAATTTACGTTTTGAAACTGTTCTCTTGTAATTGGATGATCTATATATCTAATAGTGAAGTGGCCCCGTCAGTGCGGATACTTAAATCAGCGCTCCGGGGCCACCTGGGGGGCAGGGAGAGGTTTGTGCACACGTGGGGCAGTCCCCACATGTGCACAAAAATCTTAAATGTTGAAAAAAAATTGGGGGATGTTTAAATCCCCCCGAAACTCACAGAGCGTCCCCTGCTCTGCGAACGCCGCCGCTGCCATTTAGAAGTTGAGCGGCGAGGAGGGAGGGAGGGAGGGGGGCCAGAGCGGCGAGGGCAGACCGGCGAGCGGCAACTCTGGGTGTGTGGGGGAAACAGCGACAGCCGAGCATCCCCTCCCTCCCAAGCCAATAAGAACGCAGAGAAGCGGAGGTTACCGAGTTCGCTCCATACCTTCTATGAATTCCTGACCAAGAAATATAAGCCCCAAAAGGACGTGGAGAGCCAGGGTGAGACTTTGCCAAGCTTGAGTAATCGAGCACCGAGCGAAGGGAAATTCCGGAGGAAGGCAGAGCACTGACCTCAAAGACGGCTTGGAAAAGAGCTCGGAGCTCGGAACTTAAAAGAGAAACAGCACTGAAGGGCATAATATTAAGGAGAAACGCTATAATTTTGTCTTTGATTTATACAGTGGACTCAGTGGACTTAAGTAAACGGAAGTAGACTCTTTACTGATCGGGATCGATAAGCGATTGGTAGAGCCTAGAAGAGAAGGAGAAGCAGGTTTCTCTCAATACAAGCAAACAGCAATACAGACATTGTACAGCAATACAGAAGAGGACTGAGGAAAGAAACAAGACGAAAGAGGGGGAAAGCTAAGAAAAGCCAAAATAAGTAGAGGGGATTTGTATAGAGTGTCTTATAAGTAGAACAAGCAAAGTTAAGAGTGTACTTTGGTTGAAATGTCAGATTGAGAAGGGGATATAATTAAAGACGTGTGAGAGGTGAAAGTAGTGAATCTGGTGTGTGGCTGAATGTGGTGTGGGCTGATTGGTGAGTGGGTGGTGAGAGAAGGGTATGATGTGAGGATGTGATGAATGAGGACTGAATGAATAACAGGGTTGGGAGGAAAAGAATCTAGGGTTAAACTGAGTAAATCTTATTGTGGTACCATATGATTATTAGTTGTAGTTAATGAACTAATGCAGAGGAGGTGAACGAAATAGTTGATTAGGGATCAGTGGAGGTTAATGAAATTTATAACTGTGGTGATTGGTCCTAATTGTTAAGTAGAAATTATTAAGTAGAAAATCAAATGTGGTGATTGGGATTAATTAGTAAGTAGAAAATTAAAATAGAATACAGTAACAGTAATGGCCTTGCATGCGGGGGGGACAGCATGGAGCTCCCCCCCGCTTCTCCCCCCCCCCGTGATTTTCGCGGGTCCCCTTTCTTGTATAATACTGTTACCAAATGGTCTGGGAACTAAATGCAACATCTGACTGTTGTGTTTACTTGGCTAGGCCAGAGAGGACTAACAATGAATGAGAAAAATGTTTCTTCTTCTTTAAGGACACAGTGCCAGACGTAGGGCATGCAGGGTCATCAGCAGAAGGGGCACATAAAAAAAAGAAAAGGTAGTGAAGGACTGGAAATCTCCTGAAATAGTATAAGTGGGTTTTGCTAGTTATTACAGGACATTTACTAATAACTTTGCTAAGAAAATAAGTAAGAGTGTAACTTATCTGGAACAAATTCTGTTAAGTGCCACTGGACTTATGTTTCAATCCAGTTTTATTTTTGCGCCCAGGTTATGTTGAAGTGCCTGTGTTTATTTTCATGCCTAATCTGTATATAGTTAAATAAATCTTCCTTTTTGAGTTTAAAAAGCCTGGTGTGCCTTAACCACGTAGTCCTCCCCGCTCTGCACATTACCAGGGGCAAAGGGAGGCCACGGAACACAAACGGGCCCAAATCAGATCAGTTGCCAACTCTCCAGGGGGTGCCCAAAGATTGAGGTACCCGCTTCCCAAGGGTGGGTAAATCTGCCAGAGGGGTCTCACTGTCCCTCTAGGAAGGCAGTGTCAATCCAGTGAGTGGTGGCAGCATTTAGCGGAGAGAAATAGCCCCACCAGGAAGGGGTGGGAAGGCCAAAACAGGGGCTTGCGAGCCGCAGGACGGCACCTCAGTCTCCCAGGGCTGAGGGCGGGTCCCCGTTTTGCCACAAGAATGTTAAGTGTATTTAAAGCATAAAGGCTTATATGTGGGAGACAATGTAGTGAAAGCTAGAGGTAAGAATGGAGCGGATTCAGGGTGGATAAAAGGGGGGGGACAGGAGTGTTCACAGCTTCAGGCAATTGTTGTCATTGTTTTTGGAATGTTGTAAAGGGAGGCCAGCAGAGGATGACAAATGCATGGAGGAGAGTGGCAATTAAATGGTGGAGAAAGGGAACTCCAACCTTATTTTGGGGGGGTTGACTGTTGAGGAACACAATCCTGATGAAAATGGTGGTCTGACTAAAGAACTCCTGAACTGTGTGGGACAGAATGGATCTGAGGAGCAGGGGAGACTAGACTTTGTGGGACCCAGTTAACACTGCAGCACTGAACAGAGCTTTGGTTGGGACATACAAAATGTGTGTACACCTTTTGAGCATTTTACAAGGGAAGCCAGGACTGTGGGGGGGGGAGAGTTAGTAATTGTTATACAGCTGGTTCTTTTAAAAAAATCTTCAGTGTTTCTTTTGGTTTCTGAACACTGACCCTTGACCTGTATACAAATCAACTGTGTACCTCCTGCCTGACATGCTCTGGGATCCACAGACCTTTGTAACAAGTCTCATCCCATCTACTGCCTTCAGAACTCTAATCTGAATGGGAGCATTTCTCTTGGTATGTTGGCAGAACATGCTGTCCCGTGCTGGGACTTCTGATCCCATAATTACTCTGTGCAGAGCAGCTTAAGATGGCTAGATTAAGTAGTGGCTATTTCTACCAAGGTCAAGGGGGAGCAATGAGCTTCCTCTTTCTTTAAGTTTTTAAAAAAATATTCAATAAAATCATCAGCAGCATACCATAGCTCAATTCCCATCAGTACCTCTCTAACCTCGAGCTCCCTGAACCTTCCTGAAGAGATTAACCAGTTTTCTAACACTTGGGGAAACGCCAGCCAGCCAGCCAGCCCCCTCTCTTTGCACTCCATCTCTCAGATTGTCTGGAGGAACCTTTGCCCAGTGCCTCCAGCTCCAATCAGGTTGCCACCATTCAGCTGTGCACTGGAACCCTGCACCTGCTGTCATGCATGGTGGCAAACTCCACTGGAGGGCCTCCAACACTCCTGGGAGCAAACACAAGTTGCTGTCCCTGACACCAGTGTTTGGGAGGCTGACAATAGAAGAAGAAGAAGAAGAAGAAGAAGAAGAAGAAGAAGAAGAAGAAGAAGAAGAAGAAGAAGAAGAAGAAGAAGAAGAAGAAGAAGAAGAAGAAGAAGAGATTGGATTTATACCCCGCCCTTCACTACCCAAGGGAGTCTCAGAGCGGCTTACAAACTCCTTCCCCTTCCCCTCCCCACAACAGACACCCTGTGAGGTAGGTGGGGCTGAGAGAGCTCTGACACAAACTGCTCTTTTTCAAGAACAGCTGTGCCAGAGCTTGTGACTGACCCAAGGTCACATCAGCAGGTGCAAGTGGAGGAGTGGGGAATCAAGCTCTGTTCTCCCAGATTAGAGTCCACACACTTAACCACTACACCAAACTGGTTCTGTAGGGTTCAAAATTTCACCTGTGTCCCTTTTACATTCTGCCCAAGGATCCTTTTAATAAATTGAAAGTTTTATTGAAACCACGTGAGCATCCTAATAAGGCCTCACTTTCACTTGACACTCACCCAGGTTCACCAAGCTTCAGTGCATGCAAGGACTGCCAAAGCATGGATAGACAGTCAAACTCTACCCTGGCCCATCTTTGCCCCCTCCTTTGTAGCTGGCTCTTCTTTGCCTTTTCTTCCCCCTTGATCAGTCATTGAAAATGGTGCACATGACATGCTTTGGTGTAGCCAGTTTGGTGTAGGAGCACAGACTCTAATTTGGGAGAAGTGGGTTTGATTCCCCACTCCACATGCAGCTGCTGGTGTGATCTTGGGTCATTTACAAGTCCTTTCAGAGCTGTTCTTGAAAGAGCAGTTCTCGAAAGAGCTCTCTCAGCCCCACCTATCTCACAGGGTGTCTTTAGTGGGGAGGGGAAGGAAAAGGAGATTGTCAGCCACTCTGAGACTCCTTCAGGTAGTGGAGGGCCATGGGGTATAAATCCAATCTCTTCTCTTCTCTTTGCGGGGGGGGCATGTCACATTGAGCAGCAAAGCCCTATTGTGATTGTACCCAAACTGGACTCAGAAAGGCCAAAGAGGAGGACCTTCACAGGCTTATGGGGCTCTCAACACTCAGACTCTGAGGCTGCTTGTGGGAACTGAATTAACAGCCACCCGCTGACTCCTCTATCCCTTATCCTACGGTCAGCCAAACGGGCTGTTGTTCTGTCGTGCAGAAGTCCCATGAGCCACACCTAGGGGCTCCACTTTAAATGCTTTATTCAGGACAAAGGGAAACAGACCAAAACTGCCATGTGTTCTCAAAGATGCAATCATGGTTTCCTACTTTTATACCTTCTACAAACAAAGCACTACAATCTGATTAGTTACAAAGCACACAAAGCACCTTCTTTTGATTGGTCATGGAGCTGATTACATTTACAAAATTTTCCGCTATACATGTATTTCTCCTATCCTAATCACTTCAGTGATTAACTTTTGATTCATTTTCTGTTTTACTTTACGAATGATCCATATCTACTCTGAACCTCTTGCTCCATCTTATCTTACATTGTTGTTACTGAACCATATCCTTCTTTTAATTTACCATTCTTGCGTACCTGCTCTTAAGAGTATCTATCTTCCCCTATGGACATCATTATTCTTTCTACTCCCTTCTAAGAACATTTCATTTCAACTTTCCCTGCACCTTGTGGTCTCCTAAAATCAAATACCTTATTAATTTACTCTTTTCCTGTCATACTCCTCACAGCATCATAATGAAGTACATGCTTGTAGAAAAGGTTTTACTTTATTTTGAAGCTAAGGTGCATAACAGGATCACTGTTCAGAATGAGAGGGAATCAAACAGCAAAGCCCAATTGCAGGGTTTCCCCCACGCGCCTTTGGGCTTGAGAATAAACGTTCCTAGTCAGAATATGTTATCTATTTCTCACGGCATTTCATGAGAGCTTCATTACACTAACAAGCACTTGCAACCACCTGTGGCCTTGGGAGATACAAACGTTTTGGCAGTCTAAACAGTCATGCGCATCTACAGTCCTACGGCTGAAAGCGAAAGCAGGCAAACGAATACAGAAATACAAACCCAAACATTGGCAGCTTGCTGACACACAGCAAGCATGCATTGGCCATCATGAAAAGACAATGCCTTAATTTCATCTTCTCAAGGGTGTCAGCATACCTGCATTCCAGCTCTACATCTCACAATCAAACCTCCGGACTTTGCCCCTCGATACTGGGACCACCCTGGCCACGGTCTATTGTCGCTATTGTTTGTTGGATAGCCCAGCCGTTAACGGAGCCAAGATGCTGCAATTGCCCAACACCTTGTGTTGTGTAGTGGATTAGATGCATGTAGAAACCACAGAGACGGATGTAGTGATCAGCATGGTTTACTGGCACACCAAAAGAACAGAGAACACCGACTGGGTAGCCAACTATATACAGCACCTGGGAACACCCCTAGATCCTATTGGTGGATTTAAACCTCCCACCAAAGTCCCTATTGGTTTCCCAAGGAAAATCCAGGAGCCTAGTCCCTATTGTTCCTAGGAAGTTAAACACGGCAGTAAATCGCTGGCGCCTAGTGGCAGTCAGCGGACATAATTTTTTATCATCATCATCATCATCATCATCATCGTCGTCGTCATCATCATCATCATCATCATCATCATCATCATCATCATCATCATCATCATCATATTACATTTATATACCGCTCCTTCCCAAAAGCTCGGAGTGGTTTACAGAGCATTCTTAATTTCATCTAACTAGGGCCACAGATACAGGGGAGGGTGAGTGCCTACCGGGCACCTGAGCAGTCGAGCTATTCTATGTTGTTTCATCCATGGAGGGATCTTCTGTCTCCAGGCGGCGGTTTTTCTCGGCGAGGTCTGCTCTTTTTCCGCAGCAACTCCTTCAGGCACGGTCCGTGCGGTGCGCAGCTGTATGACGGCTGCAGCAGCTGGTCTCCGTCCTCATAGGCTCCGACTATGCTGCATCGTCTCGTCACCACGCCCTCCAGGCCAATCACCATCCGGGTTGCCTGCTGCCTTTCGCCGTCAGCCGCTGTCATGTTTGCCAGATCGCAGGATCTCCATTTGCCATCCGTCACCGTCGCTGCTGTTGTCAACGCCTCTGCTGCACTCCAGTTCATGGAGGAAAGTTCCCCCCCCACTCCTAGGAGTGGGTACCCATTCATCTACTTGCCAGAGGGCTTTCGAACCGCTGGGTGGGCGGGAGCTAGAACGAGGACCAGGAGCTCACCCCAGCCGCGGTGGGACTCGAACAGCCATTAAGGCTGTTCAATGATAGATTACTGCAGGCTTTTTACAGCCTGCGCCACCGCTCCCATAACACCCCTCCCCCCATAGTTCGAACCCATCCTAAGTCACGTAGTCCTGAAGGTACGACGGTGGCCCCCGCTCCCGTGTTGACTGTCTGGGGGATGGCACTGGAACCTCGGGAGCTTCCACCGGGCTGCTCAGTGGAGGAGGCGGCAAAGCTTGTGCCGGCGTCCCAGTAGGTGCGGGCGTGTCTACCTTGGGTGCGGCTGCTGGAACGGGGGTGTGGTTCTGCGGCTCTGCAGGCTGTGTCTCTCGATCCAGGGCCTCAGGCAGACTCGCTTCGATGTGCCTAGGTGTTGGCCTTTCTCAATATACTGGCAGCATGCGTCATCTCAGCTGGTCAACATGCTTGTGGAGGACTTGACCGCACTCGGTCAACACCTCATAAGATACTGGGCTGGTGGGGTGGATGACGTGGCCAGCGAGTCACTCGGGGCCCTTACCATAATTACGGATGTACACGGTGTCTTCAGGGAAAAACCCTCATGGCGCCTCTCGCTGCTCCATTAGGCTGCACAACTCTGGGGGCCTGTTGGGGTGCAGGCGGTAAAGAAGGATCACAGGTCGTCAGCCCATAAGCAGTTCTTCAGGGCATTGGCCGGTCGCTGGGTTTGGTGTGGTCCGTTGGGCAAGGAGGAAGCAGGCAAGGTGAAACTCCCAGTCACCCTCCGTCAGGCGGCTAAGTGCTTTCTTTGCGGTGTGCACCACTTGCCCGTTGGTAGCTAGGTGGAATGGCGCGGACCTCACATGTCAGATGAGGCATTTTGTGCCCTGGCAGTATCTCTATGGCACAGTCAGTTTTGCGATGAGGGGGCAGCCAAGTCCCTGAACTCTGATAGTACAAAATCCAAGTCCTCCCGTGAGAGACAAACCTGCTCGGGGGCAGGGCACAGTTCCTCACCCCACTCCAGGTTCCATTGATGCTCCTTGCATCTGGGGTCTAAGAAAGTCAAAGTTCCTAAGCTCCACTGCACATAAGGGTCATGAGCCACCAGCCACGGGCTGCCCAGCACCATGGGGAATCTCGCAGTGGGGTGAACAATGAAGGACCTTTGTTCCTAGTGCCCCAAAACTTCCGTGAGCAGTTTTACAGTACGGTACTGGCATGAATGCATGGTAGTGCTGTCCATCTGGGAAAACATCACCAGGTCCTTCAGCTTTATCACCACCAGTCTTTCACCCATTCTCTAAGCCTGGAGCCCACAAAGTCCACACGCTGTTCATCCAAGGCGACAGTGTGGCCCCACTCGTGTAGCATCTTCCGCACCTGTATCACGAAGAACGCCAACTTCACCAGGCTGCCATGAAGGTGGCTTCCAATGCATTTCGATGCCACTCACACTCAGTATCGTCTCTCTGGGATGGCGGGGGCTTTTCTGGCTCATTCTCACTTTTCTCCTCTTCCTCGGAGGTCTCGGAAACCTCCTTCTCCATCGGCTCTTTTACGAGCTTAGGAAGGTGCCTTACTAGGTACTTGAAACCTTCCTTTAGCTCTTTGATGTCAGGTCGAAGGCTGGCTTGGCCTCGGTCCATTGCCAATTCCTCTTCCCACTCCTCTCTCATCTTGCTCAGGTCTGGGTCACCATGGAAGGTGTGGGAAGCATGGCGCCTCTCTCTGTCATCTTTTCCCCTGGTCCCTCGGAATCCTGGGGTGCTCATCAGCCAAACGGGGTCATCCCAACGATCAGGGCTGTCTCGTCTTTTTGAGAGGATTGAAGAGGGTGTGCTTCTTAGGCCTGGTGCCTGTAGCTTTCCCGTCTCTCTTCTTCTCGGGGTCAATTGGGCTTTGACTCCTTTGAAAGCCCGCTCGTGTTCCGAGCCCCACCTCCATTTTGTGTCCTTGTGGAGGAGCACGTGTAATGGAGCCGCCACCGACGCTTTGTGTGGCAGAAAAGCGTGGTAGAAGTTTAATAGTCCTAGAAAGGACTAGAGCTCTTTTTTGTTAAGGGGTCGTGGGGCATTCTTAATTGCCACCACCTTGTCCTCTTTGGGGTGGACACCTTTTTCGTCTACCCGAAACCCCCAAAACTCCACACTTGGAACTCCTACAAAGCACTTAGACTGACTTACCTTGAGGCCAGCAGTCTTGAAACGTTCCAACACTGCTCTCACCGGTTCCATGAGCTCTTGATCAGACCCCCCTGCAATCAGCACGTCATCAAAATACGGTACCGTGCCTGGCACCCCTCTTAGTAAGCCCTCCATCAACCCCTGAAAGATCCCTGGGGTGACATTTACCCCGAACTGGAGTCTGTTGACCCTGAAGGCCCCTCTGTGGGTAACGATAGTTTGGGCTTCTGCTGCCTCCCTGGTCACTGGCAGCTGCTGGTACACTTGCGCTAAGTCAAACTTGGCGAATACCTTCCCTCCCGCCAGGGATGCCAGAATGTGGCTGATGACGGGAACGGGGTAAGAGTGCTGCTGTAAGGCACAGGTAATTGTACACTTATAGTCAGCGCAAATTCTCACTGACCCGTCTGACTTTACCAGCGTCACTATTGGCATTTCCCATTTGCTAAACGGAACCGGCTCAAGCACCCCTTGCTCGATCAGCTTGTCCAGCTCTGCTTCGATCTGGGGTTTGAGCGAGATAGGCACCTTCCGATACTTCAATCGGATTGGGGTCATGGAGGGATCGAGTTCGAACGACACCGGGGGCCCGTTGTACCTTCCCAAACCGCCCCCAAACACTTCAGAGAACTCCGCGTACAACAATGCCTATTTATTCTCAACAACATTGTTTACCCCAGTAATTGCAATACCCAGGGGTTTGAACCAATCCAGGCCAAGCAAATTAACTCGGTCTCCCTCAGCAACCAGCAGAGATAATGTGGCACATTGTCAGGTCCCCACAGCAAACAACGTAGTACACACTTGCAAGAAGGTTTTACTTTATTGAAGCCATGAAGCACTTGAACAGAGCTACTGTTCAGAATAATGATAACTCAGAGAGCTAGAAAGGTTAAAGCAAGTTCATAATCATTACAGCCAATAAACATGGTTCCCGCGCGCGGTCAAAGGGTTTCTTGCGCGCCTAAACTTTGGGAAAGCAACTGCTACTTTATTATAAATAAGCATGCGATTCTCACAGTCTCTACTAATTAAAGACAAAGCAAAGCTCACTTGCTCTTCCACCTGTGGCCTTGGCTAGATAATGTTACATCAAAGCATGGCTGGCGTATACTGAAAGGAATGCAGAGCAACAGGGGAGATGTGCGCATGACGACCTGAGCGCATCTACAGAGGGGGGGACAACGTATAGAGGATTATACAGACAAGAATAAACATTTGGCAGCTTGCTGACATACCGCCCCCTCGAAAACCAGCTTCCCACTTAACCCAATCTCAATCTCCCGGTTATTCCGGGGGATGTCCCGGTTTCTCCGGGAACTCTCGGTGAAACCTCCTGAGCATGTGAGGGGCCCGAATATCCCCTACTTCCACCCACTCGAGGTGCTGGGGCCCAAAGTCTTTCCATTCAACCAGATAGAACACTTTGCCACGTTTCAGCTTAGAGTCCAAGATACGAGATATCTCGTAATGTCCTTGTCCGTCCACTAGGATGGAGGGTGGAGGCAGCTGTTCTCCCAGCCATTGGCAGGACCCATTGTCTTTTTTCAGAAGGCTGAAATGAAATACAGAATGCAAGGACCTTGAATTCTTTGGCAATTCAACATCTACAACAACATCATTGATAATTTTCTGGACTTTAAAAGGCCCTATGAATTTCCACCCCAACTTTCTACTAGGACGCAACAATTTTATGTTTTTAGTAGACACATACACCAGATCCCCAGGCCGTAGAGCCCAACCCTCCACCCTTCCTCTATCAGCCTGCTTCTTGTAAGCTGCCTTAGCAGCATCTAATGTCTTGCACAGCAGAGGCCATGCCTCTTGCAATTGTTTACACCAATAACTTGCATCACCAGGTCCCAAATCATTCCCCCTATCCAAAAAAGGCATAGGAGGACTGTCATAACCATATAGTGCCTTAAACGGGGACATTCCGATGGATGCATGGCAAGTGTTATTGTAGCAGTATTAGGCAAGAGGCAATAAATCACACCAGTCATCTTGTTGATAGTTTGTGAAGCACCGAAGATATTGCTCCAGGGTCTGGTTCACCTGCTCTGTTAGTCCATCAGTCTCTGGGTGATAAGCACTGCTTAGACCTTTTCTATCCCCATAAGGTTCATCAATTCAGTCCAGAACTTGGAAATGAATTGGGTCCCCCTGTCGGAGACCACCTTGCTGGGCAACATGTGTAGCCGTACAACATGGGTCAAGAACGCTTTGACCAAGGATTTAGCCGTTGGCAGCGAAACAAAAGGAATGAAGTGTGCCTGTTTGGAGAATAAGTCAACCACCACCCAAATCACTGTTTTGGTCTTGCTGGGTGGTAAATCCATTATAAAATCCATGGATATGACCTCCCACGGTCGGTTAGGGGTGGGGAGTCCCGGCGCTTCCCCCCCCCCGTGGTTTACTCATTGTGCAAATTTGACAGGGGTGCACAAACGCTGAAAGATCTTTGCACATGCGTGGCCACCAGAATTGTCTTTGCAGCAACTGTAGGGATTTAACAAACCCCGAGTGCCCAGCCATTTTGGATCCATGTACAGACTTCATAACCTCCCCCCTCAGGGAGACCGGGACATATAGTTTACAGTCTTTGTACCAAAAACCATTCGGTCCTTGTTGGCAATCCCCCACCCCCTCCAGCACCTCTTTGTCCTCATCTGAAAACGCTGATTGAAACGGCTTTTCCCAAGCCGTTTCAGGGGGAGACGGGTGGGTAGGTGGAAGGGAGGCAGGGATTTTGGCTGCTTGGCTGCGAGTGGTGACCACACCTCCCAGTTGGGCGGGCATGAACACCAAGTCTAAGATGATGTCACGTTGACTGGCATGTTGAGGGAGGCATGACAGACCATCTGCCAGCAAGTTAGCCGACCCAGGAAAATGGTGAAGAGTGAATTGGAACTTGGAGAAAAAATCAGCCCACCTCAACTGCTTGGTGTTTAGGCTCCTGGGCGTTTTTAACGTTTCAAGATTTTTGTGATCAGTCCAGACTTCAAAAGGCCCCCTCGCCCCCTCCAGCCATTGCTGCCAGGTCGAGAGAGCCAATTTTATAGCTCCTGCCTCCTTCTCCCATATGGACCAATGTCTTTCAGAGTCAGTGATTTTTTTTGAAACTTAAGCCAGGGGGTGAAGCAGCCCCTCCTACCCTTCCTGCAGGATCACCCCCCCCATTGCCACATCCGACACATCAGTCTGCACAATGAATTTTTTCGTCTCATCAGGGTGTGCTAAGACAGGTTCTGAAGTGAATAGGGCTTTTAAGCGCATGAACGCTTCCTGGCACTCGTTTGACCAGGCAAGCTGCGTGCTGGGCTTTGTGGCTTCCGGCCCCTTTCCTTTCGTTTTCAATAAGTCAGTGAGGGGGAGGCTAATTTGTGCAAAGTTCGGCAAAAATGTGCGGTAAAAATTGGCGAATCCTAAGCAGGATTGTAATTGCCTCTGAGTCCGTGGTGCCTCCCACCCTAGTACATCCCGCACCTTCCCGGGGTCCATTTGGAGACCAGTTGCAGAGATGCGGTAGCCTAAAAAGTCAATGTGTGTCTTGTGGAACTCGCACTTTGAAAGTTTTGCAAACTGTTTGTGCTTGTGCAACGTACGTAGGACCTCTCTCACCAATTTCACGTGGGAGGGGAGGTTGGGGGACTAAATAAGAATGTCATCAAGGTAAACAAGCACCCCCTTAAACAAATGTTTGTGAAGGACTTCGTTGATTAAGTTCATGAAGACCCCCGGGGCCCCTTGAAGCCCGAAGGGCATCACCAGGTACTCAAACTGCCCCAATGGAATGTTGAAGGCAGTTTTCGCTTCATCGCCTTCCTTTATGCGTACTTGAAAATAAGCGTCCCGCAAATCAAGTTTTGAAAAGATTTTTCCCTTTGCCGCCTCTGCCAGCAAGTCTTTAATCAACGGCATTGGGTAAGTGTTCGTGGCGGACACTGCATTCAAACCCCAGTAATCCGTGCAGAGTCTCAGCCCACCATCTTTTTTCTTTCGGAACAAAACTGGAGCCGCAAAGGGGGATGAGGCTGGTCTAATGAAACCCCTCGCCAAATTCTTGTCAATGAACTTTCTCAGTTCCTCTTTCTCGGCAGGTCCCATGGCATAAATCTTCCCCTTAGGCAGTTTAGCCCCCAGAACCAACTCTATGCTGCAGTCAGAATGTCTATGGGGGGGCAGCTCATCTGCCTCCTCTTCCCCAAATGCTGGGGCCAAGTCCCGGTACTCCTCGGGTAGCGAGGAAATCTCTTTACTCGTAAGGAGTGCCAACGGGAAGTTCTTGGCTGGTAAGGACCCCCACACCGGCTCCCACCGGTGCCCCGTACATCTTTGTGACATGAAGTCTATCTTCCCCTCTTCCCAGAGTATGTACGGGTCGTGGCTGTAGGGCCAGGGGGGCCCCAATACTAGCGAAAACCGGCTTTGGGGAGTGACTATGAAGGACCTCTGTTCCCAATGCTCCCCCGCCCCCATGCATAACGGCATAGTCTCATATAGGCATGGATCTTTCATGGGAGACCCATCCATCTGAGTGAATATCAAAGGTTCTTTGAGCTTTTTCACTCCAGCTTCTAAGCCTGACACTACGGCTGGGTTAATCAAGTCTCTTCCACACCCCAAGTCAATAAGCGCTTTCACACGCACATGAGTTCCCAGCAAGGGGTTCAGTAAAGAAACAGTCACGAAAAAGAGGGAGGGGGTTTGCTTCTTCCTCTGGGGACGCCTGCAGAGCCTTGGCGAACTTTGCTTTTCCCAGCACCTTCTTCCCAGGGTTTGGCTGGAACTTGCTTGCTTCTGGTTTCTCCCGTTGAGGCTTCTGGCCACAGTCTGTGGCAAAGTGGCCCTTTTCCCCGCATTTGAGGCACACACCTTGGCGCATCTTCAGCTCTCGTGTAGCATCGGGTGGTCGAGAGGGTTTAGCCTTCGGGCTCTGTGGGGGAGCTCTGCCACTGGCTGCGGCTATGTCTAAGTGCAACGTTTGCAAGCGATTCTCTGCACTCTCTGCTTCTTGTATCCAGGCCGCCAGGGAGATGGGGTCTACTGACCGTAAGACTGTCTCTCGGATCTCCTGGTTCAGCCCAACATGGTACATTTCAAGCAGTACGTTGTCTGGCCAGTTCGGCAGCTTTGACGCATGGAGTTTAAACTTAGCCGAGTACTCCCGCACTGTCTTCCGTCCCTGCTTCAGAGTACGTAGATATGCTCGGGCCCTAGGACCAGCATTCAGGTCTTCAAATTGGGTCTGCAGCACCCACATAAATGCATACATATCTCTGAGTTCGGGGCCATGGGTGTTGTGCGGTCCTATGTACCAAGTCGCCGCCGCCCCTCGCAGGCAAGCCGCAACCATGTTGATTTGGCTGCTGCCATCCAGAAACAAGTGCCCCGATCTGTCGAGAAACTTTTGCACTCACACAATAAAGTAGGGCAGTTCATCAGGGTTCCCGTCGAACGTCGCCTCAATCAGATCTTTCGGGCGAGGGGTTACCTGCGGTCTTGGGCTTGCCAGCCTCGGCGCCGGGGTGGGCACATCTGGTGGTCTCGGAGAAGGGAGCTGTGGACCTGGTAGTCCCGGCTGTGCTGGAACTCCCGGTTGAGCAGGTAATCTCGGCTGAGCTTGGTCCCTCCGATCAGGGGGTTGCTGGCCTCCCCCCGCTCCGTCTTCCAGTTGTCTGAGCTCCCACATTTCTTCGAAGGTTCGCATAAGTAGATCCGGTAGGGCTTCCAACACCTCGTCTAGGGTCTGTTGCAGACGCTGGACGTTCTGGTCAGTCGTCTCGAGCCGTTCCAATATCCCCTCCACTGGGGACACCCGGCCGCTCCTGGTCTTTGATTGGTCAGTCACCCACGAGGGCAGGGACGTCTCGGCTTGGGCTCCCGGGGCTGCCATCCCTGGCCCTGTCATGCCTCTGTCGTACAGGCTGTCCCTCAGGCTCGCTCCCAAATGCGAGTACGATTCCCGCACGGCCTCCGCATCGAACTGGCTCCAGCTAGCTCGGCCCTTGTGCCTCAGCACGTATGTCAAGCCCTTCAGAGTCAGGAACAGTGTAGCTGTGCTCTTCTTTGGGATAGCCCCCTCCACGGGCGTGTTGTGGTCACCGGCACCGACGCCGAGGTTTCCGGGGGGTTCTCCTCCTTGTCTGATTCAGTCCCATCAGGGATAGATTTCCCCTCTCTGTCGCTCATATCAAGATCGATAGATGTGCTTAGATAGGGAAGAATGAGGATTCTGAACAGTATGTCAGGTCCCCACAGCAAACAACGTAGTACACACTTGCAAGAAGGTTTTACTTTATTGAAGACATGAAGCACTTGAACATAAGAACATAAGAACATAAGAGAAGCCAATGTTGGATCAGGCCAAAGGCCCATCTAGTCCAACACTCTGTGTCACACAGTGGCCAGAAATACCAGTGCCATCAGGAGGTCCACCAGTGGGGCCAGGACATTAGAAGCCCTCATGCACACACCCTCATGCACACACACGACCCCAGACTTCTGGTTTTAAGACAGCCAGAGCAAAAGCATAAAAGGGGAGGGATTCTCTTGTTGGTGCAGCTCAGTTACCAGTGAAACAAGGTCTTTAAACAGCCAGCAGAATACCTTGGTTCTCAGCAAACCTTGGTGCAGGGCAGCTGGGAAACCCCGCCTTCCAACGGAGACTTGAACAGAGCCACTCTTCAGAATAATGATAACTCAGAGAGCTAAAAAGGTTAAAGCAAGTTCATAATCATTACAGCCAATAAACATGGTTCCCGCGCGCGGCCAAAGGGTTTCTTGCACGCCTAAACCTTGGGAAAGCAACTACTACTTTATTATAAATAAGCATGCGATTCTCACAGTCTCCACTAATTAAAGACAAAGCAAAGCTCACTTGCTCTTCCACCTGTGGCCTTGGCTAGATAACGTTACATCAAAGCATGGCTGGCATATACTGAAAGGAATGCAGAGCAACAGGGGAGATGTGCGCCCATTACGACCTGAGCGCATCTACAGAGGGGGGGGGGACAACGTATAGAGGATTATACAGACAAGAATAAACATTTGGCAGCTTGCTGACACACAGTTCCCCTTAAACTCAACACTGAAGGTATACCTCTCCGCCAGAGGGATACGTTTCCCCTGAAAATCAGATACCCGGGTGTCTACCAGCTTCAACCGCCGCCAACTTCAGGTTGGGAATAGCTGCTGCCATGTCTTCAAAGAGATGACTGTCACCGATGAACCGGAGTCAACTTCCATGCTGCATGGAACGCCGTCTAGGTGGACGGTGACGTGGATCTTTCTGTGACCACCGGTACGAAGGACGGTCGTGGCAGATGACAGGCTTGTTGTCATCTGACAGCTGGCGTCTCTGATGGCTGCTTGTGAGCGTTGGTTCCTCAGTGGGGATGTCGGCGCTTGCTTCTTAGGTGATCTGCAGACTCGTGCCAGATGGCCCCGCCTCCCACACGCTCAACACACAATGTCTTTTGACCAACAGCGCTCATGAGGATGGTCTCAGCTGTTGGTGATTGGTCGGTTCTTCCTGGGCTACCAATTACAAGTGAGGGATTAGGTTCCTAGCCCAGGATGAAAGCTTCACATGGTGTTTCAATGAAAGAGTTCACATACATACTTTGGTCAGATTGAATACACCACAGGGAGAGAATGAAGGAGTCCTAACAATTCGTCAGATCCCCAGCTAAGTCACTCTCCACACGCACTGTAACTGCCAGGCAGAGGCAGCAGGTTACTTTAAAATGGCTGCCAGTCGGGTAGTCCTTTGGAGGGGGGGAGGTGCTCCATAGCGAATAATGGAACTGCCATACCTCCCTGCCTACCTTTCCCAGAAGCTTTAGGGGAAAAGTGCGGGAAAGTATGGACCCACCCCGGGGGCGGAGCCTGGCAGATAAAGGCTTTGGCCCTCCAGGTAGGCTACTCAGTCGCTTCAAGGGGTGCGTACGGGTGGGTCAGTCGAGGCCAATATAAATCATGGTGGACAGCCAGGAGGGTTAGCAGTATTGGTTACCAGTTCTGAGGAGGGCTGGAGTTTCTCTCCAACGACAGGAGGGGGAACACAAATCCTGGCCTGCAGCCACCCACTATAGAGGTAGAGAGGCTGTGTGTAGGGGACAGAAAATTGCGTTTAGATCGTGTTTATTTTCTGCCCAGGTTGAGTTGATGCCCCTGTGTTTATTTTCTGTGCCTAACTTGTACATAGTTTAAATAAATCTTTTTGAAATTATATAGCCTGGTAGTGCCTTGACCACATAGTCCTCCCTGCTCAGCATGTTACTAGAGGCAAAAGGAGGCCAGGGAACTCAAACGGGCCCAAATTGGAAGGGTTGCCAACTCTCCAGGGGGCACCCAAAGATTGAGAAGTCTGGTTGGGAAGTCCCTCTAGGAAGGCGGTGCCAATTCAGTGAGTGGTGGCAGCAACAGAGGAAGGAAATAACCCACCAGGCAGGGTGGGCAGGCAAAAACAGTGGCTTGTGAGCCACAGAACGGCTATTCAGTCTCCCAGGGCTGAGGGCAGGTCCCCATTTCGTCACACACACTGTTGGCAGTGAAATGCTTTATTAGAGATTTGCTTGCTGTAGGTACAAGAACCTTTGTTAGGACTGAAGGAAACAGTGGGAACATACAGGTTATAGGTAAAAGCATAAAATTCCACACTCTCATACATCCCACCTAACCCCAGAATTTCTATGGCAACACAGACAGATATACGGTGCCCTATCTAACTAGCTTAGGCACAGAGAGTCTCCAAGGTCAATCACACAAGAGTCAACTCTTGGGGCACAACTTGAGAAATAATTATGGCTACTACTCCCATACACTCCAACATGCCCCCTCAGGAAGAAATTTAAAGTTAGGCCTGAGCATGACACTTTTCTGCTTGGAAACATAGCCCGTTACTTTGGTGGGATTCTACCTGATCTCTGATTGGCCTTAGGGCATCAGGGGACCACCTTGAATTATGTATATCTGCTTGCTTCACCCACTTTATGACAGTTCAAACATAAAAGTGTTATGATGTCTCCATACTCTCAATGTCTCAATAAACTTTACTTCTTTGAATGAAAGCTGTTGGGAACTGATTGCTGCAGGAGTCTCACAGCGGCCACCAGAATTGCCTTTGAAGGAGGTGCAGGGTTTCAGGTATCCATAATGCTCCCAAATATTTCAACAAAGGACCCAGCAACAAGATATCAGTACAAAATTAACATATTGCTGAACAAGTTCTTTATACTTTAACAGTATATTCAAAGTTGATATTTTTTATTCCAGTGGAAAAACTTCATGAAGAGACCGAGGTCCCCATGCAACAAGTACAAGTACGAACTTTCTCGAGCTGACTGTTCGTTTCGACCTTTGTCTTCGTCAGATGTCAGTTTCTGGTCTTTTCTATTCAGAGTTTCCAAAAATTCCAACAATAAGTGTCAACATTTCAAGAATGGCTATTCAAAGTAAATAGTAATTTACATTTTACTATCCGGAAGAAAAATGTTGTGAATGAGGGAGCTTTGAATAGCCATTCTTGAAATGTTGACACTTATTGTTGGAATTTTTGGAAACTCTGAATAGAAAAAATCCATAATGCTCCACCAGTTTATTTTCGTGCCCCAAAGTCAGGATTTCCCCCCCTCAATGCTTTAGGCACGAACAGCCTCCCACCCCTGTACCAACAGCCATCCCCACTCAGCTTTGCTGAATTGTCAGTTTGAACGTCCTCCATGTCCCCCTCTGTAAAAGCCGTTTTAAATATGCAAATACAGGGTTCAACTTCAATGGGGGGGGGTTGCTTTCACTCGGCTGCAAGTTACCACCGCCCCCCCCCCAACTGGGTGGGTGTGAACATTGAGTCTATGACTTCTTCCATCTGGCTGTCATGTTGCGGGAGGCGGGATAGCCAGAGAGTTTGACTTCCCAGGGAGGTGGTGGAGGGTAAATTGAAATTTAGAGCTGCTTGGTGTTCAGGCTCCTGGGTGTGCATAATGCCTTCAGGTTTTTGTGGTCTGTCCACACTTTGAACGGCACTCTTGCCCCCTCCACCCAGTGCCTCCAGGTCATAAGGACCAGTTTGATGGGAGCCACCTCCTTATCCCAAACAGCCCAATTACACTCTGTGTGGGAGAACTGCTTACTCCCAACTCCAAATCATTAATTAACAAGTTAAAAAGCATCGAACTGAGTACTGATCCCTGCAGTACCCCAGTATTTTCTAATTAAGTAAGCCTCCAATCACAGCAACCAAGCTCTCTCCATGCATTCTTTTTTCCCCTCGGGCTTGATAAAGTGGTGACACCCCAAAGGTTTGAAAATAGCTAAATCCAGCCAGGTAGGATATTCCCTGAGGAATCCTGTTGGCTTGGCTGAAGGGGATAGGGGAAACTTTTGCAACCAACCAATCAGCTTCCCATGTCAGTTCCAGTTGTCTTTGGGGCTAGATGGCGGAGGACAGAGACCTGTGTTGTTGTTAGTAATGTAAACTTTATTTGTGTTTTTTTGTTGGACCAGATAAATTTTGGCAGAGTAGATTGACATTCTTTGACAACTTTTGCTAAGAGTGCTATGGGTAAATCTTGGAATAAAGAGAAATTTAGGAAGAATTCTAATTTTAAGCTGGTCATTTTTTCCCAACAGCATCAAACTTAGTTTCTGCCAGTCTGCTAAAGTTGTTTTGACAAAGTTGTTCAAGGGTTTATAATTATAGAGATATAGATCTGCTAAATTCTATGGTATATTTATACCTAGATGCCTCCAGGTTTTCATTAGCCATTTAAATGTAAAAAGTATCAGATTATTTTCTTATTTTCTTGTGTAATATAAAGGGGATAAAGTTCAGATTTGGAATAATTTATTGTAAACCCAGAGACAGAGCTACAAAATTTTAATTTGGGACATTAGACTATGTAGAGATTCATTAGGTAAAGGTAAATAAAAGACTGCATCATTGGCAAAAAGACTAATTTAAAAGTTGAATCATTAGTGTATTCCATTAATTTGAGAATCCTTTTGTACTGCAAAGGCCAGAGGTTCCAGTGAGATAGCAAATAACATGGGGGATAGGGGACAGCCTTGTCATGTACCTCTCTTAGGTTCTAGGTCTTCAAATCTACAGCAGATTGTAGAACATAAATAAAATGAATGTACCACCATCTTTAATTATTTATATATAACTAGCTAGCACTTTGTGACTGTGGATTGTTTTAAACTGGTTTTATCTATGTTTACAATTATTTCTCCTTTGTAAGCCGTCCTGAGCCTGCCTCAGCGGGAGGGCGGAGTATAAATTGAATAAATAAACCAATGATAGATAGAACTGGCCTTATTCCTAATGCATGGCTGAATGCAATAGTGTTCCCGATATATACAAAAGGTGATCATACTATTCCTGCCAATTATAGGCCCATCAGTTTACTTTCTACAATGGGCAAGTTGTATACTAAACATTTATTAGCCAAGCTTACTCTCTGGATGTTGCAGTAAAAAGTTTTGGGTCCAGAACAGTTAGGTTTTGTCAGGACCCACAGCAAAACAATGAAGTACACACTTCCAGGAAAGTTTTACTTTTATTGAAAAGCCATAGATGCAATAACATGAACACTGTTAGGAATGGCAGGCTACCTGTGTGCATAATAGGATATAGGGCATTCGTATGCGCCCCCCCCCAGCAATGCCCAATTAGGTGCACTCCCGTGCGCGGGAGATGGCAAGACTCTCTAACGGTTGCGAAGCTGGGAACAAAGAAGCTCCCGCGGAAGGTAGACACCACAATCTCCTCCAGTAACTATTTACAGATAACCGTTGCAGCTGAGAAGCAATTAAGCGCGTGGGAAGGAATGCAAAGCAATTAGAAGGCCTCTCCACACTCATGGCAGCTTAGCTGACATACTGCCCCCTCGAAAATCAACTCCTCCCCCACCATCAGATATCTCCCGGTTATTCCGGGAGATCTCCCGGTTTGTCCGGGAACTCTCGGTGGAATCTGCGGATCAACTGAGGGGCCCGAATAGCTCCTACTTCCACCCACTCGAGGTGCTGGGGACCAAAGTCCTTCCATTCCACCAAATACAACAGTTTACCATTTTTTACTTTAGAATCCAAAATCTTAGATATCACATAATGTTCCTCACCCTCGATCAAAATAGGTGGTGGTACCGGACGTTCTGGATGCCATGGGCAGGACCCAGAATCTTTTTTCATGAGGCTGAAATGAAATACAGAATGCAATTTCCTCAAGTTCTTAGGCAATTCCAAATCTACAGCAACATTATTGATAACTTTACGCACTTTAAAAGGCCCAATGTACTTCCACCCAAGTTTCCTGCTCCTGTTTTTCATTTAAATGTTTTTAGTAGACACATACACTGAATCCCCAGGCT
>NW_015167669.1:97702-101576 GCF_001447785.1 Gekko japonicus
TGGCCTTGAGTGTTGCATGGTTCACTAACAAGCTCTACGTCTGGGCATGCGTCTGGGTTGCTAAGCGAGAGATAATAAACAATACCCAAAGCAGGAGGAAATTACACGGGTTACAAACTACAGGAACAAAGCATGCGCAGAGTGCATAGACCATACATCAGTACAAATACAGAATTTGGCAGCTTGCTGACACCGGGTGGTAAGCACTACTCAAACCCCTCTCCATCCCCATAAGTTTCATCAACTCCCCCCAAAATCGGGAAACAAATTGCGTGCCACGGTCTGAGACCACCTTGGTTGGAAGCATAAAATGCCTTAGCAAGGGCTTTAGCTGTAGGCAGGGAAGCAAAGGGAATGAAATGTGCTTGCTTTGAAAACAAATCAACCACCACCCAAATTACAGTCATCGCTTTACTGGGAGGCAAATCCATGATGAAGTCCATGGAAATAACTTCCCAAGGTCGACTTGGGGTGGGAAGAGGCTGCAAGAGACCCGGGGCCTTCCCTGGATGAGGTTTACTCATACCACAAATTTTGCATGACTGGACGAACGAAGATAAATCCTTGCGCATGTGCGGCCACCAGAATTGTCTCTGCAGTAATTGAAGAGATTTCACGAAACCAGAGTGGCCTGCCAATTTCAAGCCATGCACAGATTGCTGCACTACCCCCCTGAGGGTTTGGGGAACATACAGTTTGTGGCCGCAGTACCAGCAGCCATTCTCCCGTTGCTCACAATCCCCCACCCCCTCAAGGTTTTCTTTATCCACCTCTGAGAAGGCGGAGTTGAACTTGTCAGACCAAGAGTTCGGGGGGCCCTCGTCGGCGTATGCGGGTCGAGAGGCGGTGTGGACAGTGGAGGTGGGTCGAGGTGGGCCTGGCTGCGAGTCATCATCGCTCCGCCCAAGTGAGAGGGTGTAAACACTGAATCGAGAATCACCTTCCGTTGGCTGTCATGTTGGGGGAGGCATGATAGCGCATCAGCTAGCGAATTGGCCGAGCCAGGGAAATGGTGGAGTGTGAACTGGAACTTAGAGAAGAAATCAGCCCACCTAAGCTGTTTAGCCTTGAGGCACTGGGGCGTTTTGAGAGTCTCTAAGTTCTTATGGTCCGTCCATACTTCGAATGGGACCCTAGCCCCCTCCAGCCAATGTCTCCATGTAGAAAGCGTGAGTTTTATTGCCCCCACCTCCTTTTCCCATACTGACCAGTTCCTCTCCAAGTTATTAAATATTTTTGACATGTAGGCCAACAGATGCAACAACCCGTCTTCCCCTTCTTGTAAGATGCCCCCCCCCATGGCTACATCGGAAGTGTCAGTTTGTACAATGAACTTTTTCGATTCATCAGGGTGAGCCAGAACTGCCTCCGAGGTGAACAGAGCCTTTAGGCGCATAAATGCTTCCTGACATCCAGGCTGGGAGGGAGACCGGGTCATCCGATCTCAAGACCGTCTCCCGGATCTTGGGGTTCTACCCCACTCAGTACAGTTCAGCCAACACATTGTCAGGCCAATCTTGCACCTTGGCCGCATGCTGTTTGAACTCAGCCAAGTACTCCCGCACCAATCTGCGCCCTTGCTTTAGGGTGCGCAAGAACGTTCGTGCTCTAGGGCCCGCATTTCGATCCTCGAAGTGGGCTCGTAACACCCACATAAAAGCATCCAAGTTGGTAAGTTCCGGGCCTTGGGCATTGTGGAGCCCCACATACCAAGCTGCTGCTGGGCCTCTGAGCCGGGAGGCCACAACATCAATTCGGCTACTGTCGTCAGGGAACAGGTGGTCTGAGCGATCCATGAATTTCTGCACCCGCACCACAAAGTATGATAGCTCCTCCGGGTTTCCATCAAACGTAGCTTTGATTAAGTCCTTTGGGCAGTGCATCACCTGTCCCCTCGGGCTAGCCGGTTGCGGCGCAGGTGCTGGGGCTTCCCCCGGTCCCGGAGGCTGCGCTTCCCCAGGTTGTGCCGGGGGGCCCGGTGCCAGTACTGGCGGCCCTGCCGGAACCACTGGGGCTACTGGAAGTGGCTCTCTCGCTTTCCTGACAGCCCGAGTTACCAGTTCCGGGATTGCCAGTATGATATCCTCCAGGGTCTGCTGCAGGTGCCGTCTCTCTCGATCAGCCACCTCCATTCACTTAGCCAATTTCAGTCCCCTATCCAGGGACGCCCTGCCACTCCGGGTCTTCAATCACTCCGTCACCCAGGAGCTAGCGATCGGTTCGAAGGGAGCCCTGAACGGGGGCAATCCCGCTGATGCATAAGGTTCCGCAGGGCCCTGATCTCCTCCGGGAGCTTGTTCCACCAGGTAGGGGCCGCCACCGAAAAAGCCCTGGCCCTGGTTGCAGTATATTTAACTACCTTGGGGGCTGGGATAACCCCCTGACCGTAGTGCCCTTGGGAGAACATATGGGGAAAGGCGGTCCCTCAGGTAAGCCGGACCCTGGGCATATAGGGCTTTTAAGGTAAGAACCAGCACTTTGAAACGGATCCGGTATGCTATTGGCAGCCAGTGCAGCACCTTCAGCACAGGCTGGATATGGTCCCGCCTAGTGAGGCCCATCAGCAGCCTGGTTGCTGCTTTCTGCACCTTGGCCTCTATTTTAAATACAATGTGTTGGTTTATCCAATGCAAACATGCAATAAATACTGCTAATATCAGTGCTTCAGCTATAACATAATTTTTCTACAGTAGAGGTAACCAATTTGTACCAGCTACTTTAAAAATGTTTAATGCTAAAGTGATCTCACAACTATTGTATGGCATCCCAATATGGATTAGAGCTCTTGATAGTGCCACCGATTGTGTCCAGTCCAAATTCCTACGTAAAGTTTTGGGCTTGCGAAAGTGTGTCCCATATGCAGTTCTTTGCTTAGAAACAGACCTGACTCTAGTCGAAACCAGAGCATGGCTTATGACGTTTAAATATTGGCTACGTCTACATTATAATTCTCACCCAGGGAGCCTCATATACCAAATGCTCTCAGAGTCTAACATGTCAAACTGGCTAACATATATTGAGGAAAAAATTAAGGCCATGGGTATATTTTTGGATTCACTGACTATGCTCCCATCAGCGGGTGCATTCCAGTTGATCAAACAGAAGATGTTGGATATTGAGCATCAGGAGTTACTTAGTCTCGCCAACAAAACCTGCTCTCCTCTGAGCTTTGTTATTCCCCTCATGGTAGGTAGGATGGTGTTAGATATGAGACTCAGGCAGCAGGTGAACAGTGATAACAGCTTTATTGAACACGAAGTCAGAAGAACAGAACGAGACAAACAATGGAGCAACAGGCTCCTTTTTAAACAGTCTGGGCTTGGCAAGCCATGCCCACATGTCAGATGGTAACCAATGAGAAACTGTACATAAAGACCAATCACTTTGCTTCCCTCCAAAACTTCCTTTGTTCTGATAGGACGGTTTACAATACCCTTGTATTCAAGCTCAATACCTTTATACATTACATTTCATACACAACAGATGGCTTCATATTTATCCTCCCTACAAGCACCACTACTACACAGAGCTTTAGCCAGATGCAATGCCATGCCATCTGCCATTCTATATGGCAGATTCAAGAAGACAGCATATGCGGCTAGACATTGCCCTTGTGGATCTGGATGTGTTGAGATGGTCTTACATATTTCGTTGCAATGTCACTTTTATGTAAATATACGCTCTATTTATTTATTTATTTATTTATTTATTAAGATTTATACCCCACTCTCCCTGCAGAGCAGGCTCAGGGTGGCTTACAAGGGGAAAACCCATATAAAACAGATAAAAGCAATAAAACATTAATGACAATTAATAAAAAATCTAAACTCTATATATCTATCTAAGCTCTTAATATCTAAACTCTATATTGGCC